>NC_143032.1:78335000-78422500 GCF_057628025.1 Oncorhynchus mykiss
CTCTCACACTCTCTCTCTCACTCTCTCTCAATTCAATTAAATTCAATTCAAGGGGCTTTATTGTCATGGGAAACACATGTTAACATTGACAAAGCAAGTGAGGTAGATAATATACAGTACAAAAGTGATATGAACAGTAAACATTACACATACAAAAGTTCCAAAAGAATAAAGACATTACAAATGTCATATTATATATATATAGTGTTGTAACGATATACAAATGGTTAAAGTACACAAGGGAAAATAAATAAGCATAAATATGGGTTGTATTTCCAATGGTGTTTGTTCTTCACTGGTTGCCCTTTTCTGGTGGCAACGGGACACACATCTTCCTGCTGTGATGACACACTGTGGTACTTCACCCAGTAGATATGGGAGTTTATCAAAATCGGGTTTGTTTTCAAATTCTTTGTGGGTCTGTGTAATCTGAGGGAAATATGTGTCTCTAATATGATCATACACTTGGCAGGAGGTTAGGAAGTGCAGCTCAGTTTCCACCTATTTTTTTGTGGGCAGTGAGCACATAGTCTGTCTTCTCTTGAGAGCCAGGTCTGCCCACGACAGCCTTTCTCAATAGCAAGGCTATGCTCACTGAGTCTGTACATAGTCAAAGCTTTCCTTAATTTTGGGTCAGTCACAGTAGTCAGGTATTCTGCCACTGTGTACTCTCTGTTTAGGGCCAAATAGCATTCAAGTTTGCTCTGTTTTGTTGTTAATTCTTTCCAATGTGTCAAGTAATTATCTTTTTGTTTTCTCATGATTTGGTTGGATCTAATTGTGTTGCTGTCCTGGGGCTCTGTGGGGTGTGTTTGTGTTTGTGAACAGAGCCCCAGGACCAGCTTGCTTAGGGCTCTTCTCCAGGTTCATCTCTCTGTGGGTGATGGCTTTGTTATGGAAGGTTTGGGAATTGCTTCCTTTTAGGTGTTTGTAGAATTTAACAGCTTTTTTCTGGATTTTGATCATTAGCGGGTATCGGCCTAATTCTGCTCTGCATGCATTATTTGGTGTTCTAAGTTTTCTATGTTCTACGTTTTTTCAGAATTCTGCATGCAGAGTCTCAATTTGGTGTTTGTCCCATTTTGTGAATTCTTGGTTGGTGAGCGGACCCCAGACCTCACAACCATAAAGGGCAATGGGCTCTATGACTGATTCAAGTATTTTTAGCCAGATCCTAATTGGTATGTCACATTTTATGTTCCTTTTGATGGCAGAGAAGGTCCTTCTTGCCTTGCCTCTCAGCTCGTTCACAGCTTTGTGGAAGTTACCTGTGGTGCTGATGTTTAGGCCGAGATATATATCGTTTTTTGTGTGCTCTATGGCAACGGTGTCTAGATGGAATTTGTATTTGTGGTCCTGGTGACTGGACCTTTTTTGGAACACCATTATTTTGGCCTTACTGAGATTTACAGTAAGGTCTGACATAATCTGTGCAGAAAATCTAGGTGCTTCTGTAGGCCCTCCTTGGTTGGTGACAGAAGCACCAGATCTACAGTAAACAATAGACATTTGACTTCAAGTTCTATTAGGGTGAGGCCGGGTACTGCGGACTGTTCTAGTGCCCTCGCCAATTCGTTGATATATATGCTGAAGAGGGTGGGGCTTAAGCTGCATCCTTGTCTCACCCCATGGCCCTGTGGGAAGAAATATATATGTTTTTTGCCTATTTTAACCGCACACTTGTTGTTTTTGTACATGGATTTTATAATGTTGTATGTTTTTCCCCCAACACCACTTTCCATCAGTTTGTATAGCAGACCCTCAGGCCAAATTGAGTCGAAAGCTTTTTTGAAATCAACAAAGCATGAAAAGACTTTGACTTTGTTTTGGTTTGTTTGGTTGTCAATTAGGGTGTGCAGGGTGAATACGTGGTCTGTCGTACGATAATTTGGTACATTGTTTTCACTGAGGAAATGTACAAGTCTGCTGTTAATGATAATGCAGAGGATTTACCCAAGGTTACTGTTGACGCATATCCCACAGTAGTTATTGGGGTCAAATTTGTCTCCACTTTTGTGGATTTGGGTGATCAGTCCTTGGTTCCAAATATTGGGGAAGATGCCAGAGCTAAGGATGATATTAAAGAATTTTAGTATAGCCAATTGGAATTTGTTGTCTGCATATTTGATAATTTCATTGAGGATACCATCAACACCACAGGACTTTTTTGGGTTGGAGGGTTTTTATTTTGTCCTGTAACTCATTCAATGTAATTGGAGAATCCAGTGGGTTCTGGTTGTCTTTAATAGTTGATTCTAAGATGTGTAATTGATCATGTATATGCTTTTGCTGTTAATTCTTTGTTATAGAGCTAAAGGGATTGGAGAAGTGGTTTACCCATACATCTCCATTTTGGGTAGATAATTCTTCATGTTGTTGTTTGTTTAGTGTTTTCCAATTTTCCCAGAAGTGGTTAGAGTCTATGGATTCTTCAATTACATTGAGCTGATTTCTGATGTGCTGTTCCTTCTTTTTCCGTAGTCTATTTCTGTATTGTTTTAGTGATTCACCATAGTGAAGGCGTAGGCTCAAGTTTTCTGGGTCTCTATGTTTTTGGTTGGACATCTTTCTTAGATTTTTGCATTCTTCATCAAACCATTTCTCATTGTTCATTTTCTTCGGTTTTCTATTTGAGATTTTTTGATTTGACTGGGAAGTCAATATACTATCAAGATTTTCTACTGCCAAGTTTACACCTTCACTACTACAGTGGAACGTTTTATCCAGGAAGTTGTCTAAAAGGGATTGAATTTGTTGTTGCCTAATTGTTTTTTGGTAGGTTTCCAAACTACCTTCCCTCCATCTACAGCATTCTTAATATTACTCAGCTCCTTTGGCTCTGATGCCTCATGATTGAGTATTGCTCTGTTCAAGTAGACTGTGACTCTTTCTCTCTCACACACAAATACATGCTTGCACACACCACCACGAACAGCACCATGACCGCCAACAGCACACCACACACACCCACTGGTTCCCCAGCTCAGCCCCACTGGCCACCCCCAGTGCCCCCCAGCGGGCCTTGTGTTTAGCACCATCACCCCCCAGCCCTGTGTTTAGCACCATCACCCCCATCCCTGTGTTTAGCACCATCACCCCCCATCCCTGTATTTAGCACCATCACCCCCATCCATGTATTTAGCACCATCACCCCCCATCCCTGTATTTAGCACCATCACCCCCATCCCTGTATTTAGCACCATCACCCCCCATCCCTGTATTTAGCACCATCACCCCCCATCCCTGTATTTAGCACCATCACCCCCCATCCCTGTATTTAGCACCATCACCCCCCATCCCTGTATTTAGCACCATCACCCCCCAGCCCTGGCCTTGTGTTTAGCACCATCACCCCCCAGCCCTGACCCTGTGTTTAGCACCATCACCCCCCAGCCCTGGCCCTGTGTTTAGCACCATCACCCCCCAGCCCTGTGTTTAGCACCATCACCCCACGGCCCTGGCCTTGTGTTTAGCACCATCACCCCCCAGCCCTGACCCTGTGTTTAGCACCATCACCCCCCAGCCCTGGCCTTGTGTTTAGCACCATCACCCCCAGCCCTGACCCTGTGTTTAGCACCATCACCCCCCAGCCCTGTGTTTAGCACCATCACCCACCGGCCCTGGCCTTGGGTTTAGCACCATCACCCCCCAGCCCTGGCCCTGTGTTTAGCACCATCACCCCCCCAGCCCTGGCCCTGTGTTTAGCACCATCACCCCCCAGCCCTGGCCCTGTGTTTAGCACCATCACCCCCCCCCATCCCTGGCCTTGTGTTTAGCACCATCACACCCCCAGCCCTGGCCCTGTGTTTAGCACCATCACCCCCCAGCCCTGGCCCTGTGTTTAGCACCATCACCCCCCATTCCTGGCCTTGTGTTTAGCACCATCACCCCCCCAGCCCTGGCCCTGAGTTTAGCACCATCACCCCCCAGCCCTGGCCCTGTGTTTAGCACCATCACCCCCCAGCCCTGGCCCTGTGTTTAGCACCATCACCCCCCAGCCCTGACCCTGTGTTTAGAACCATCACCCCCTGGCCCTGTGTTTAGCACCATCACCCCCCATCCCGGCCCTGTGTTTAGCACCATCACCCCCCAGCCCTGGCCCTGTGTTTAGCACCATCACCCCCCAGCCCTGGCCCTGTGTTTAGCACCATCACCCCCCCAGCCCTGGCCCTGTGTTTAGCACCATCACCCCCCCCCCAGCCCTGACCCTGTGTTTAGCACCATCACCCCCCAGCCCTGACCCTGTGTTTAGCACCATCACCCCCTGGCCCTGTATTTAGCACCATCACCCCCCCAAGCCCTGGCCCTGTGTTTAGCACCATCACCCCCAGCCCTGACCCTGTGTTTAGCACCATCACCCCCCAGCCCTGGCCTTGTGTTTAGCACCATCACCCCCCAGCCCTGACCCTGTGTTTAGCACCATCACCCCCCAGCCCTGTGTTTAGCACCATCACCCACCGGCCCTGGCCTTGTGTTTAGCACCATCACCCCCCAGCCCTGGCCCTGTGTTTAGCACCATCACCCCCCATCCCTGGCCTTGTGTTTAGCACCATCACCCCCCAGCCCGGACCCTGTGTTTAGCACCATCACCCCCCAGCCCTGGCCTTGTGTTTAGCACCATCACCCCCCAGTCCTGGCCTTGTGTTTAGCACCATCACCCCCCAGCCCTGGCCTTGTGTTTAGCACCATCACCCCCCACCCTGGCCCTTTGTTTAGCACCATCACCCCCCTGCCCTGACCCTGTGTTTAGCACCATCACCCCCCCCAGCCCTGGCCCTGTGTTTAGCACCATCACCCCCCAGCCCTGGCCCTGTGTTTAGCACCATCACCCCCCCATCCCTGGCCTTGTGTTTAGCACCATCACACCCCCAGCCCTGGCCCTGTGTTTAGCACCATCACCCCCCAGCCCTGACCCTGTGTTTAGCACCATCACCCCCCAGCCCTGTGTTTAGCACCATCACCCACCGGCCCTGGCCTTGGGTTTAGCACCATCACCCCCCAGCCCTGGCCCTGTGTTTAGCACCATCACCCCCCCAGCCCTGGCCCTGTGTTTAGCACCATCACCCCCCAGCCCTGGCCCTGTGTTTAGCACCATCACCCCCCCATCCCTGGCCTTGTGTTTAGCACCATCACACCCCCAGCCCTGGCCCTGTGTTTAGCACCATCACCCCCCAGCCCTGGCCCTGTGTTTAGCACCATCACCCCCCATTCCTGGCCTTGTGTTTAGCACCATCACCCCCCCAGCCCTGGCCCGGAGTTTAGCACCATCACCCCCCAGCCCTGGCCCTATGTTTAGCACCATCACCCCCCAGCCCTGGCCCTGTGTTTAGCACCATCACCCCCCAGCCCTGGCCCTGTGTTTAGCACCATCACCCCCCCATCCCTGGCCTTGTGTTTAGCACCATCACACCCCCAGCCCTGGCCCTGTGTTTAGCACCATCACCCCCCAGCCCTGGCCCTGTGTTTAGCACCATCACCCCCTGGCCCTGTGTTTAGCACCATCACCCCCCCAGCCCTGGCCCTGTGTTTAGCACCATCACCCCCCCCAGCCCTGACCCTGTGTTTAGCACCATCACCCCCCAGCCCTGACCCTGTGTTTAGCACCATCACCCCCCAGCCCTGACCCTGTGTTTAGCACCATCACCCTCTGGCCCTGTATTTAGCACCATCACCCCCCAGCCCTGGCCCTGTGTTTAGCACCATCACCCCCCAGCCCTGACCCTGTGTTTAGCACCATCACCCCCCAGCCCTGACCCTGTGTTTAGCACCATCACCCCCTGACCCTGTGTTTAGCACCATCACCCCCTGGCCCTGTGTTTAGCACCATCACCCCCCAGCCCTGACCCTGTGTTTAGCACCATCACCCCCTGACCCTGTGTTTAGCACCATCACCCCCTGGCCCTGTGGTTAGCACCATCACCCCCCAGCCCTGACCCTGTGTTTAGCACCATCACCCCCTGGCCCTCTGTTTAGCACCATCACCCCCCAGCCCTGACCCTGTGTTTAGCACCATCACCCCCCAGCCCTGACCCTGTGTTTAGCACCATCACCCCCTGACCCTGTGTTTAGCACCATCACCCCCTGACCCTGTGTTTAGCACCATCACCCCCCAGCCCTGACCCTGTGTTTAGCACCATCTCCCCCTGACCCTGTGTTTAGCACCATCACCCCCTGGCCCTGTGTTTAGCACCATCACCCCCCAGCCCTGACCCTGTGTTTAGCACCATCACCCCCTGGCCCTGTGTTTAGCACAATCACCCCCCAGCCCTGACCCTGTGTTTAGCACCATCACCCCCTGGCCCTGTGTTTAGCACCATCACCCCCCAGCCCTGACCCTGTGTTTAGCACCATCACCCCCCAACCCTGGCCCTGTGTTTAGCACCATCACCCCCTGGCCCTGTGTTTAGCACCATCACCCCCTGGCCCTGTGTTTAGCACCATCACCCCCCAGCCCTGACCCTGTATTTAGCACCATCACCCCCCTTCCCGGCCCTGTGTATGTAACAGAGTAACGCTAATGGGAAGTGAGGGAGACCTCATGCGGAACAGAGAAGGTTAGGGGGCTAACAGGAGTCCTCTGCCTGGCCTTCAGCGGTGGTCACACAAGGGACGTGCTGGCTGGTGACAATGACAACAAGGCTCCCTACTCGTGATCAAGCTAAACCGTGGGACGTCCCAACTCTGACGTTGCCTCATTTCAGTTTACATTTTAAACAGTTACGGTTAGGGTTAAGGTTAAGGTAAGGGTTAAGGTTAAGATTAGGGTTAAGTTTAGGGTTAAGGTTAAGGTAAGGGTTAAGGTTAGGGTTAAGGTAAGGGTTAAGGTTAAGGTAAGGGTTAAGGTAAGGGTTAAGGTTAAGGTAAGGGTTAAGGTTAAGGTAAAGGTTAAGGTAAGGGTTAAGGTAAGGGTTAAGGTTAAGGTAAGGGTTAAGGTTAAGGTAAGGGTTAAGGTTAGGGTTAAGGTTAGGGTTAAGGTAAGGGTTAAGGTAAGGGTTAAGGTAAGGGTTAAGGTTAGGGTTAAGGTAAGGGTTAAGGTAAGGGTTAAGGTTAGGGTTAAGGTTAAGGTAAGGGTTAAGGTTAAGGTAAGGTTAGGGTTAAGGTAAGGGTTAAGGTTAGGGTTAAGGTAAGGGTTAAGGTTAGGGTTAAGGTAAGGGTTAAGGTTAGAGTTAAGGTTAGGGTTAAGGTAAGGGTTAAGGTTAAGGTAAGGGTTAAGGTTAGGGTTAAGGTAAGGGTTAAGGTTAAGGTAAGGGTTAAGGTTAAGGTAAGGGTTAAGGTTAAGGTAAGGGTTAAGGTTAGGGTTAAGGTTAAGGTAAGGGTTAAGGTTAAGGTAAGGGTTAAGGTTAAGGTAAGGTTAGGGTTAAGGTAGGGGTTAAGGTTAGGGTTAAGGTAAGGGTTAAGGTTAGGGTTAAGGTAAGGGTTAAGGTAAGGGTTAAGGTTAGGGTTAAGGTTAAGGTAAGGGTTAAGGTTAAGGTAAGGTTAGGGTTAAGGTAAGGGTTAAGGTTAGGGTTAAGGTAAGGGTTAAGGTTAGGGTTAAGGTAAGGGTTAAGGTTAGAGTTAAGGTTAGTGTTAAGGTAAGGGTTAAGGTTAAGGTAAGGGTTAGGGTTAAGGTAAGGGTTAAGGTTAAGGTAAGGGTTAAGGTTAAGGTAAGGGTTAAGGTTAGGGTTAAGGTTAGGGTTAAGGTTAGGGTTAAGGTTAAGGTAAGGGTTAAGGTTAAGGTAAGGGTTAAGGTTAAGGTAAGGGTTAAGGTTAGGGTTAAGGTAAGGGTTAAGGTAAGGGTTAAGGTTAGGGTTAAGGTTAAGGTAAGGGTTAAGGTTAAGGTAAGGTTAGGGTTAAGGTAAGGGTTAAGGTTAGGGTTAAGGTAAGGGTTAAGGTTAGGGTTAAGGTAAGGGTTAAGGTTAGAGTTAAGGTTAGTGTTAAGGTAAGGGTTAAGGTTAAGGTAAGGGTTAGGGTTAAGGTAAGGGTTAAGGTTAAGGTAAGGGTTAAGGTTAAGGTAAGGGTTAAGGTTAAGGTAAGGGTTAAGGTTAGGGTTAAGGTTAAGGTAAGGGTTAAGGTTAAGGTAAGGGTTAAGGTTAAGGTAAGGGTTAAGGTTAGGGTTAAGGTTAGGGTTAAGGTTAGGGTTAAGGTTAAGGTAAGGGTTAAGGTTAAGGTAAGGGTTAAGGTTAAGGTAAGGGTTAAGGTTAGGGTTAAGGTTAGGGTTAAGGTAGGGGTTAAGGTTAGGGTTAAGGTAAGGGTTAAGGTTAGGGTTAAGGTAAGGGTTAAGGTTAGAGTTAAGGTTAGGGTTAAGGTTAGGGTTAAGGTAAGGGTTAAGGTTAGAGTTAAGGTAAGGGTTAAGGTTAGGGTTAAGGTAAGGGTTAAGATTATGGTAAGGGTTAAGGTTAGAGTTAAGGTAAGGGTTAAGGTTAGGGTTAAGGTAAGGGTTAATATTATGGTAAGGGTTAAGGTTAGAGTTAAGGTAGGGGTTCAGGTTAGGGTTAAGGTAGGGGTTCAGGTTAGGGTTAAGATTATGGTTCAAAATCAAATCAAATCAAACTTTATTTGTCAAATGCTCCGAATACAACAAGTGTAGACTTTACCGTGAAACGCTTTACTTACAAGCCCTTAAACCAACAGTGCAGTTCAAGAAGAAGAAAATATTTACCAGGTAGGCTAAAATAATAAATAATAATAAAATAATAAATAAATAATTAAAAGCAACACAATAAGAATAACAATAACGAGGCTGTATACAGGGGCACCGGTACCGAGTCAGTGTGCGGGGGTACAGGTTAGTTGAGGTAATCTGTACATGTAGGTGGGGGCAAAGTGACTATGCGTAGATAACAAACAGCAAGTAGCAGCAGTGTACAAAAGGAGGGGGGAGGGGGGGTCAATGTAAATTGTCCGGTGGCGATTTTATGAATTTTTCAGCAGTCTAATGGTTTGGAGGTAGAAGCTGTTGAGGAGTCTTTTGGTCCTAGACTTGGTGCTCCGGTACCGCTTGCCATGCTGTAGTAGAGAAAACAGTCTATAACTTGGCTTACTGGAGTCTCTGACAATTAAGGTTAGGGCTAGGGTAAAGGTTAAGGTTAGGGCTAGGGTTACTATGTTGACATTTTTGTAATTTAGCACACGCTCTAATCCAGAGCCACTTACATTTAGTGCATTCATCTTGGGCAGGGACGTCCCAAGGATTCCGAATAACACTAACCATCTTCCAATATGGGAGAAACTTCCCTGCTGTTTCTATGAACATCCTGGCCTTCAGTCCCAGCCTCAGCCACAGCGCCTGCCTGGCCCTGCCTGCACCGGGATTACACTCTGCCTGGTAAAACATGTGACTCGCGCTTGGGCTTTGGTATGCGTGGCTGTATTTAGGCTCCTTTACTTTAAATCATGTATGTGTTCTGCTGACGCTATTATCTGAGGCAGGCAACCTGTGCTCCTATAGTTAAACTGTGTCATCTGTTTCTACTGTCAGATACTTTGACTGTAGCTATTCGGGAGGTATACGTTTTCTGGGGCAGGGAAGCAGCAGGTCTGTAGGGGTTTCTACCTGCAGGGTTTGGTTGGGAGGAGGGGAGGGTTGGTTGCCAGGGTTTGGTTGGGAGGAGGGGAGGGTTGGTTGCCAGGGTTTGGTTGGGAGGAGGGGAGGGTTGGTTGCCAGGGTTTGGTTGGGAGGAGGGGAGGGTTGGTTGCCAGGGTTTGTTAACATTTTAGGTCTCACAGACAGTCACCCACACACCTACACCTACTGTACAGTAGATCCCAGGGTTAGACAAGCATCACTCTGTCTGCCCCCTTCAATAACTATAGCTCGCTCTCTTCAAACCTCTTTCTCCCTCTCTCTCTCCCTCTCCCTTTCCCTCTCTCTCTCCCCCTCTCTCCCTCTCTCCCCCTCTCTCGCTTCCTCTCTTCGACCCCCCCTTCTCTCTCCCTCTCAATTCAATTCAAGGGGCTATATTGGCATGATAAACACATGTTAACATTGCCAAAGCAAGTAAAATAGATAATAAATTAAAGTTAAACAAACAAACAATCAAAAATGAACAATAAACATTACACTCACAAAAGTTCCAAATGATTAGAGACTTTTTAAATGTTATATTATGGCTAGATAAAGTGTTGTAACGATGTGCAAATAGTTAAAGTACAAAAGGGAAAATAAATAAACATAAATATGGGTTGTATTTACAATGGTGTTTGTTCTTCACTGGTTGCCCTTTTCTTGTGGCAACAGGTCACAAATCTTGCTGCTGTGATGGCACACTGGTATTTCACCCAGTAGATATGGGAGTTTATCAAAATAGAGTTTGTATTCAAAATTCTTTGGGTCAGTCACAGTGGTCAGGTATTCTGCCACTGTGTACTCTCTGTTTAGGGCCAGTTTCCTCTTTTTGTTGTTAATTCTTTCCAATGTGTCAAGTAATTATTTTTTTGTTTTCTCATGATTTGGTTGGGTCTAATTGTGTTGCTGTCCTGGGGCTCTGTGAGGTCTGTTTGTGTTTGTGAACTGAGCCCCAGTACCAGCTTGCTTAGGGGACTCTTCTCCAGGTTCATCTCTCTGTAGGTGATGGCTTTGTTATGGGAGGTTTGGGACTCGCTTCCTTTTAGGTGGTTGTAGAATTTAACAGCTCTTTTCTGGATCTCAAATATAAAATATATTTTGATTGAACACTTTTCTGGTTACTACATGACTCCATATGTGTTATTTCATCGTTTTGATGTCTTCACTATTATTCTACAATGTAGAAAATCGTTTTTTTAAAACCCTGGAATAAGTAGGTGTGTTCAATCATTTGACTGGTACTGTACATGTAGAAATGCACATGGACACACACACATTCACGTTCACACGCACACACGCACATACGTTGCAAAGCACCTTGACACCCTTATGGAGATAAATAACAGTTATTGAATCCAATGCCCACTTACTCGACTGCCCTGCAGTCCTACCAAGGTGCATGAATCCTATAGGAGATATGCTAATTGTATAGGACTTCTACACCTGCATTGTTTTCTGTTTGGGCTTTTAAGCTGGGTTTCTGTACAGCTCTTTGTGACATCAGCTGATGTAAAAAAGGGCTTTATAAATAAATGTGATTGATTGATTGACTGGAATACCTCAAACAAAAACAAACGTTCCTGAACCAACACTTGCGCTTGACTCCTCCCTGGTCCCAGGAAAGTTCAATACGAGACTACAGGCTGTCTCCCTCACAGGATTTAAGTTTCTTATTTTTGAATTCTGGATGTGTCGTTATAACACCGAAGCTACGGGAGATATGTAACTCGCTGTGTGCACCGAGCACTATACTTTGTGCTAAGAGGTCTATTTATAGAAACTCTGCAATCTGTGTATCACACTAGGCTTTCAAGGCCCCCAGTGAATTGATTTGATACAATTGTACTGAACTTTAGAGAACATTTTAAAATCGATGAATCCATTCCGGGAGAATCCACACTGCCAGAGAGGGGTGGAGTAAAATATTATCCGTACAAAATATATATAAACATTTTCTGTATCGGAAGACGATTACAGAAAATGGACTAATACATATGCCAGTTATTCGATCCGTTTGTAGATGCCCATTGAAGTTGATACAGAAACGGGTAACATTAGTAGACCGCCTCCCCCCGCCCCGTCTCTCTATTCATAAAGTAGTCCGGCTGGGTTGAAAGTCGCTCCTCAGTTGGCAAGAATGTTTCGGCTCCCACGGAAATCACTATAATAATTTTAAAGGAACACAGAGTCTGACGTCGGAGGAACTGCAGCGAGCTAGATGAATTTCTAGGATCACTGTCACAAGCCGTTTCATTTTAAAGACTAGGGTATATTTTAAGAGATACCAGTTCTACAAGCCATAACAAGCCACAAAACACTTGCTTTACGGATAACATAAAGCTACAGGGTTTCACAACTTCTACAGAGCAGAATGCCTGTGAAAGGAGTCGGGAAAGTGGCTGCGTATCCAAGCAAAGGCGAAAACGTCGGAGTAAGTCAACTGTAGTTTTAACAGTATAGATTGCAACTTTTAGCCTAGCCCATCTCTGTATCGTTATGCGCTGCGTCACAGGAATATGCTGTGTGCTACAGTAATAAATGTTGGATGAGTTTTACGGCCAGTGGCTGGCTATACGCTACCTTTAAGGAGCAACCAATGGCGTTTACAACCGTGTGAATTCACCTGTTGATTTCAACCCTCCCGGCCAATAAGAATGACGCCTGAAGTATTGGGACACATATTTGCGTTTGCATTTGCACAGTTTATATGTCTCCGTTAGGGGCTATATAATCATATGTAGTTGACTATTCCTATTGATTTACTGTTAAATCATCTAGCCTATCTATTCCAAATGACAGCTATTGTAGGCAGCTGAGTTGAGTGTGAATAGATTGTCAATTGTGTTTATTGCCCATTTTAAACGTTTTTAAGAGTTAAAAAAAAATCGTCATTCTGTTTGAGAAGTCGAACTCTCACTTTGTACAATATCGCCCTGACGCAGTCCCGGAGCGCTGTTGACAGAAACAGTGCGCACATCGGAATTATCAGTAATGGAATGGCAAAGTGAGCCAATATTTGCAGACTTCCGGAGATTATGGTTATTTAGTCTATTTCCAATACCTAGCTTCAGCATGCCGAAAATCATATCATATTTTTGTCAGGGAGAGAGTACACCACCTCATGGTACAAGATAAGAAGGCTACTATCATGCTATGTGTTATTGTCCTTAAGACACATGAAGGATTTAAAGTAGTAATGTGATGTTGTATAAATCTCTATCTAGTTGAAATATTGTGTCAACACATTCTATAATGGCTGAAGTCTCAACATCCCTCCCCTTGGCTGGTCCAGGCTGACCGCGTGCGTGCGTGTGTGTGCGCGCGCGCTCCGGTCTTTGTGTGTGTGGACGCACCCTGAAGGCTCTCTGTGCTTGGCTCATTACTGTCTGTCTGTCTGAGCCCAGCAGGGGAGGAGCTTAGGGACACAGGATACTGGACATCATTACTGGGAGAGGAGAGCTGGAGGTCTCGGGTATTACGTTTGTCTGTGTGTGCACACTTGTGTATATATTGTTGAATAGCTGTATGCATTTACAGTAATATCTGTATGCATTTACAGTAATATCTGTATGCATTTACAGTATATTTGTGTTTATTTCTTTGTGTGTGTGTGTGTGTGTGTGTGTGTGTGTGTGTGTGTGTGTGTGTGTGTGTGTGTGTATAACAGGGTGAGGATGATCACATTGCTGACCTCATGACACCCAGCAGCTTCCCCTCCTCAAATCCTCTCAACCCCAGCCATATGGCGTTAATTTACACAGTTACTGTATTCATTCAAATAAAACAGTTGGATGAATTAGTACTGATACGCATCTTATTCATCAGTCTAGCATCTTATTCATCAGTCTAGCGTCTTATTCATCAGTCTAGTGTCTTACTCATCAGTCTAGTGTCTTACTCATCAGTCTAGTCTAGTGTCTTACTCATCAGTCTAGTGTTTTACTCATCAGTCTAGTGTCTTATTCATCAGTCTAGTGTCTTATTCATCAGTCTAGCGTCTTATTCATCAGTCTAGCGTCTTATTCAGCCAATGTTGACTGTTCTGCCACAGTCTCTGCCTTAAGGACAAGACTCGTCCCAAAACACATCAATCCGTTTGTTTCAATTCAAGCTACTATATAAAATACTTGCTTCCAAAATATTTGAGATATTGAACATTCAGCCCTGTGCAGACTCTGCCATGAGGAAACAATCAATAGAACATAGTTTCAGGTACTGTCCATCGGTGGCTGGCTTTTGGAGTCAGGTCCCGGAATGGTTGGAGTCAGGTCCCGGAATGGTTGTTATGTCATAATATCAGGGTTTAGATGGACCTGTATTGTATTGTTAGGGGATCTGAAAAATTACAGTAGGAAATATAGTCAGTAGGAAATATCATTATACAGTATATCTGGGAAAGTCTTCAGGCCCCTTCCTCTTTCCACATTAGCATTATTCTAAAATGGATTAAATACATAAAAAAATAAATCCTCATCAATCTACCCACAATACCCCATAATGACAAAGCGAAAAGTTTTTTTAGAAGAAAAAAATCAAATACCTTATTTACAAAAGTATTCAGACCTTTTACTATGAGACTTGAAATTGAGCTCAAGTGCATCCTGTTTCCATTGAGATATTTCTACATCTTGATTGGAGTCCACCTGTGGTAAATTCAATTGATTGGACATGACTTGGAAAGGCACACACAAGATTCTCTGGTCTGATGAATCCAAGATTGAACACTTTGGCCTAAATTCCAAGCGTCACATCTGGAGGAAACCTGGCACCATCCCTACAGTGAAGCATGGTGGTGGCAGCATCATGCTGTGGGGATGTTTTTCAGCAGCAGGGACTGGGAGACTAGTCGGGATCAAGGGAAAGATGAACGGAGCAAAGTACAGAGAGATCCTTGATGAAAACCTGCTCCAGAGCACTCAGGACCTCAGACTGGGGCGGAAGTTTACCTTCCAACAGGACAACGACTCTAAGCACACAGCCAAGACAAGAGAGATGGCTTCGGAACAAGGCTCTGAATGTCCTTGAGTGGCCCAGCCAGAGCCCGGACTCGAACCCAATCGAACATCTCTGGAGAGACCTGAAAATAGCTGTGCATCGATGTTCCCCATCCAACCAAATAAACCCCCAAAAAACAGATGTGCCAAGCTTGTAGCGTCATACCCAAGAATACTTGAGTTTAAAATCACTGCCAAAGTTGCTTCAACAAAATACTTAGTAAAGGGTCTGAATACTTATGTAAATGTGATATTTCACATTTCACACACGCTCTTAACCACTAGGCTACCTGCCGATCATAAAGGTAGTTTTGTACTGTAATTGTAAGCAGACAACGAGAAAATTGCATTTGGAAAAGGTGACGTTTTTGCTGTGAGCCAATCCGGTAACCAAGGTAACCACAGGTTGTTTTTCCCATCCACAGGCGAGCTAATACCGACTGATACTATAGGCCTACTTTATGAGTGACTGTGTTTAAATGCATATTATAAACCGAGTGTGTATATATAACTATGTAGAAGTGATCCCTCAGGGGAGAGAGATGGGCAGAGCAGACATAAGGGCGTGTCTGTGTTTCCAACCGCCTTAGAGTGGAGCAGGTGGTCCCAGCAGTAATCCCCCAGAAGGCCGTGGCAGTTCTAATCTCTCGGGGGGGCCGTTTTGGCTTTGACCAACACACACACACACACACACACACACACACTTACTCACACACACACACTGACCAGCCGGAAACACTCACACCCTATAATTAGGACACTCACAGACCAGATTATGTTGATTCCATCTTTCTAGTTTTCTAGATGAGCTTGCGTCAAGATTTGAAACTTCATGAAATAATATGTTATATTATATTATAGCCCGTTTCTTATCACGTCTTTGGTAACTCAGCACAGATGGGGATGAACAGTACGTTTTGTAGACTGACAGTTTAGGAACAAATATTAAGTATATGAAATACCTGTTATGTCAGAATGTGTTCATTTACGGCAGCATATATCCCTCTAGAGGTTATCAGGGGTCATGTAGTCTGATCTGACACACCCTTCAACCACATCGCCAGGCCAAGGGCTCCCGTGTGGCGCGGTGGTCTAAGGCACTGCATCTCAGTGCAAGAGGCATCACTATAGTACCTGGTTCGAATCCGGCCTGCATCACATCCGGCCGCGATTGGGAGTCCCTAAGGGCGGCACACAATTGGCCCAGCGTCGTCTGGGCTTGGCCGGAGTAGGCTGTCATTGTAAATAAGAATTTGTTCTTAACTGACTTGCCTAGTTAAATAAAGGTTAAATCATTTTTTTTAAACAATTCTTCTCAGGGGGAGTGGACAGAGTTAAATATTCCACAGATTACCAAATGCCACCCTATACACTATATAGTGACCCACTTTTGACCAGGGTCTATAGGGTAGTAGTGTACTATGGAATAGGGTTCTATTTGTTTATTTTCAGACCACAGCCGAGACAGGCCTTGTTCCAATACTAAGGAAGTGTCAGACCACAGCCGAGACAGGCCTTGTTCCAATACTAAGGAAGTGACAGACAACAGCCGAGACAGGCCTTGTTCCAATACTAAGGAAGTGTCAGACCACAGCTGAGACAGGCCTTGTTCCAAAACTAAGGAAGTGTCAGACCACAGCCGAGACAGGCCTTGTTCCAATACTAAGGAAGTGTCAGACCACAGCTGAGACAGGCCTTGTTCCAATACTAAGGAAGTGTCAGACCACAGCCGAGACAGGCCTTGTTCCAATATTAAGGAAGTGTCAGACCACAGCCGAGACAGGCCTTGTTCCAATACTAAGGAAGTGTCAGACCACAGCTGAGACAGGCCTTGTTCCAATACTAAGGAAGTGTCAGACCACAGCTGAGACAGGCCTTGTTCCAATACTAAGGAAGTGTCAGACCACAGCTGAGACAGGCCTTGTTCCAATACTAAGGAAGTGACAGACCACAGCCGAGACAGGCCTTGTTCCAATACTAAGGAAGTGTCAGACCACAGCCGAGACAGGCCTTGTTCCAATATTAAGGAAGTGTCAGACCACAGCTGAGACAGGCCTTGTTCCAATACTAAGGAAGTGTCAGACCACAGCTGAGACAGGCCTTGTTCCAGTACTAAGGAAGTGTCAGACCACAGCCGAGATAGGCCTTGTTCCAATACTAAGGAAGTGTCAGACCACAGCCGAGACAGGCCTTGTTCCAATACTAAGGAAGTGACAGACCACAGCCGAGACAGGCCTTGTTCCAATACTAAGGAAGTGTCAGACCACAGCTGAGACAGGCCTTGTTCCAATACTAAGGAAGTGTCAGACCACAGCCGAGACAGGCCTTGTTCCAATACTAAGGAAGTGTCAGACCACAGCCTTGTTCCAATACTAAGGAAGTGTCAGACCACAGCCGAGACTGGCCTTGTTCCAATACTAAGGAAGTGTCAGACCACAGCTGAGACAGGCCTTGTTCCAATACTAAGGAAGTGTCAGACCACAGCTGAGACAGGCCTTGTTCCAATACTAAGGAAGTGTCAGACCACAGCTGAGACAGGCCTTGTTCCAATACTAAGTAAGTGTCAGACCACAGCCGAGACAGGCCTTGTTCCAATACTAAGGAAGTGACAGACCACAGCCGAGACAGGCCTTGTTCCAATACTAAGGAAGTGTCAGACCACAGCTGAGACAGGCCTTGTTCCAATACTAAGGAAGTGTCAGACCACAGCCGAGACAGGCCTTGTTCCAATACTTTAAAATGTATTCTCCCTCCTCCTTCCCTAGAGGTAAATCACTTTAAGTGACAGTGTTTTTTGAGTAGGTCTATTTCAACTCTATGTATGTTGATTTAGTCTGACTGTGGATGATTTCCATGAGGGAGCCCTTCATGTTAGATTATTGGATCGATGCAGGTGGGCGCTCCACGTATACATGTTTCTCCTATCCTAGTCATGTGAGGTCTATGATTACTATTCTAACAGACTCTAACCCCTCTCAGCTCTCTTCACCACCCGAGAGAGAGAGAGACAGAGAGACAGAGAGAGCACTAGAGACAGCACTAGAGACCGCAGTCCACTCCAAGCAGAAAGGCTGATTGTTCCAGTCTCAGTCACGGGTCTCAGTTTGCTGTTTGTGTTGATAAAACAGTGGCTGTTTAGGAGTGCCAGGGTCGTGTCTCAGAGCCTTGGCTCATCTCTAGCCCTCTGTTCTCTCTCTCCACTGGGCCAGCTATTCTCCCCACTGTCTATTGTGATGTCATCTCATTAGTGACTCATTCTATTTGCATATTCTGAATTCCTCTTCTCTCATTTGTATTATTAGGTGACCTGTTTACTATATAGCATTTTAAGAGAAAATTATGTGAAGCTCTTTGTAAATAAAATTATTATTATTACATAAGTATCATTAGCACGATTAGTCTAAATTATTCATAGTTTGACCTCTCGTCTTGAAGTAATTCATACTTAAACATCCCCACAAATCTCCAGGAAAGGCTTTATGGGGGAAAACCACTATTGAGATAGCAACACCTTTTCTGTATGTCTCAGCAACCTGGGCATGAACATCTCTTTGTTTTTCCTTCATGATAAATTGTTCTATTTTTATCATCTTCCCTTCAGTGTTGCACCTGGGATTGTGTCTCTGTATAGAATATCTGACAGACCAGAGCAGCAGAGAGCAGAGAGGAAACTATTAGGCTTTGATCACTGGGAGGAAGTCCATCAGTAAACAACCACTTCAGACACTATCTCTCTCTCTTCCTATTTCTCTCCATTCCTCCCTCTCTCTTCTGCATTCTACCTCTGCCTCTCTGTTCTGTGTTCTCCGTCTGCCTCTCTGTTCTGTGTTCTGCCTCTCTGTTCTGTGTTCTGCCTCTGCCTCTCTGTTCTGTGTTCTGCCTCTGTTCTGTGTTCTTCCTCTGCCTCTCTGTTCTGTGTTCTGCCTCTCTGTTCTGTGTTCTCCCTCATCTCCCTCCCTTCTCCGGCCAGTTCATCCTACAGCTTCCTGAGTCCTGTTTTATATCCTGGCTCATCAGTAGCAGGGTCTATCTATTGTTCTAGCTGCACTGAGGGGGAAGTGATGTCAGGATAAATACATCATAATAATACAATCAGAACACTGCTGTTTGTTACCGTAGCACTGGGGTTGCTATGGTAATTATTTCACTCCAATGGTTTCCTCAATCATATTGCCCTGATAGTTATGGTAAAAAGAAAAAACTAACTTCAACTTTGCATGTTTCGCGGATCACAAACCCTGTTCATCTGAAGCTGAAGGAAGGCTGAATGCGCAAAGTATTTGAAGGAAAACAAATCTACTATTTGAAGTCGTACCCAGGTCTGTGGGGAGACCTTGTCTGGCTGTTTGATCTGAAAAATGCAACAGACGCCACAAGGAAGAGCCAATTCATTGGACACATGGCCACGGTCACACTCACTCACACACGCGCGCACGCACGCACACACACACACACACACACACACACACACACACACACACACACACCCTGCATTACTTCTGTAACCAACACTGGATAATCTGAAGCACTTTACCTGTATGTATCTGTAGTTCTCTGACATATCACCATGACAACCTGGGTTAACCTGGTCCTGTCCTCTACGTCTCTCAGTCAGAGTTAACCTGGTCCTGTCCTCTATGTCTCTCAGTCAGAGTTAACCTGGTCCTGTCCTCTACTTCTCTCAGTCAGAGTTAACCTGGTCCTGTCCTCTACTTCTCTCAGTCAGAGTTAACCTGGTCCTGTCCTCTACTTCTCTCAGTCAGAGTTAACCTGTCCTGTCCTCTACTTCTCTCAGTCAGAGTTAACCTGTCCTGTCCTCTACTTCTACCAGTCAGAGTTAACCTGTCCTGTCCTCTACTTCTCTCAGTCAGAGTTAACCTGTCCTGTCCTCTACTTCTCTCAGTCAGAGTTAACCTGTCCTGTCCTCTACTTCTACCAGTCAGAGTTAACCTGTCCTGTCCTCTACTTCTCTCAGTCAGAGTTAACCTGTCCTGTCCTCTACTTCTACCAGTCAGAGTTAACCTGTCCTGTCCTCTACTTCTCTCAGTCAGTTAACCTGTCCTGTCCTCTACTTCTCTCAGTCAGAGTTAACCTGTCCTGTCCTCTACTTCTACCAGTCAGAGTTAACCTGTCCTGTCCTCTACTTCTACCAGTCAGAGTTAACCTGTCCTGTCCTCTACTTCTACCAGTCAGAGTTAACCTGTCCTGTCCTCTACTTCTCTCAGTCAGAGTTAACCTGTCCTGTCCTCTACTTCTACCAGTCAGAGTTAACCTGTCCTGTCCTCTACTTCTCTCAGTCAGAGTTAACCTGTCCTGTCCTCTACTTCTCTGTCAGAGTTAACCTGTCCTGTCCTCTACGTCTCTGTCAGAGTTAACCTGTCCTGTCCTCTACGTCTCTGTCAGAGTTAACCTGTCCTGTCCTCTACTTCTCTCAGTCAGAGTTAACCTGGTCCTGTCCTATACTTCTCTCAGTCAGAGTTAACCTGGTCCTGTCCTCTACTTCTCTCTGTCAGAGTTAACCTGTCCTGTCCTCTACTTCTCTGTCAGAGTTAACCTGTCCTGTCCTCTACTTCTCTCAGTCAGAGTTAACCTGTCCTGTCCTCTACTTCTACCAGTCAGAGTTAACCTGGTCCTGTCCTCTACTTCTCTGTCAGAGTTAACCTGTCCTGTCCTCTACTTCTCTGTCAGAGTTAACCTGTCCTGTCCTCTACTTCTCTCAGTCAGAGTTAACCTGTCCTGTCCTCTACTTCTCTCAGTCAGAGTTAACCTGTCCTGTCCTCTACTTCTCTGTCAGAGTTAACCTGTCCTGTCCTCTACTTCTCTCAGTCAGAGTTAACCTGTCCTGTCCTCTACTTCTCTGTCAGAGTTAACCTGTCCTGTCCTCTACTTCTCTGTCAGAGTTAACCTGTCCTGTCCTCTACTTCTCTCAGTCAGAGTTAACCTGTCCTGTCCTCTACTTCTCTCTGTCAGAGTTAACCTGTCCTGTCCTCTACTTCTCTCTGTCAGAGTTAACCTGTCCTGTCCTCTACTTCTCTGTCAGAGTTAACCTGTCCTGTCCTCTACTTCTCTGTCAGAGTTAACCTGTCCTGTCCTCTACTTCTCTCAGTCAGAGTTAACCTGTCCTGTCCTCTACTTCTCTCTGTCAGAGTTAACCTGTCCTGTCCTCTACTTCTCTCTGTCAGAGTTAACCTGTCCTGTCCTCTACTTCTCTGTCAGAGTTAACCTGTCCTGTCCTCTACTTCTCTCAGTCAGAGTTAACCTGTCCTGTCCTCTACTTCTACCAGTCAGAGTTAACCTGTCCTGTCCTCTACTTCTCTCAGTCAGTTAACCTGTCCTGTCCTCTACTTCTCTCAGTCAGAGTTAACCTGTCCTGTCCTCTACTTCTCTCAGTCAGAGTTAACCTGTCCTGTCCTCTACTTCTCTGTCAGAGTTAACCTGTCCTGTCCTCTACTTCTCTCAGTCAGAGTTAACCTGTCCTGTCCTCTACTTCTCTTAGTCAGAGTTAACCTGTCCTGTCCTCTAGTAATT
This sequence comes from Oncorhynchus mykiss, assembly GCF_057628025.1. Classification (NCBI taxonomy): domain Eukaryota; kingdom Metazoa; phylum Chordata; class Actinopteri; order Salmoniformes; family Salmonidae; genus Oncorhynchus; species Oncorhynchus mykiss. Next base: position 78,356,067 of record NC_143032.1, read on the forward strand.
CAACACTCAGCTGGTTTGGTTAGTTCAACACTCAGCTGGTTTGGTTAGTTCAACACTCAGCTGGTTTGGTTAGTTCAACACTCAGCTGGTTTGGTTAGCTCAACACTCAGCTGGTTAGGTTAGTTCAACACTCAGCTGGTTTGGTTAGTTCAACACTCAGCTGGTTTGGTTAGTTCAACACTCAGCTGGTGGTTTGGTTAGTTCAACACTCAGCTGGTTTGGTTAGTTCATCACTCAGCTGGTTAGGTTAGTTCAACACTCAGCTGGGTTGGTTAGTTCAACACTCAGCTGGTTTGGTTAGTTCAACACTCAGCTGGTGGTTTGATTAGTTCAACACTCAGCTGGTGGTTTGATTAGTTCAACACTCAGCTGGTGGTTTGGTTAGTTCAACACTCAGCTGGTTTGGGTAGTTCAACACTCAGCTGGTTTGGTTAGTTCAACACTCAGCTGGTTTGGTTAGTTCAACACTCAGCTGGTTTGGTTAGTTCAACACTCAGCTGGTTTGGTTAGCTCAACACTCAGCTGGTTAGGTTAGTTCAACACTCAGCTGGTTTGGTTAGTTCAACACTCAGCTGGTTTGGTTAGTTCAACACTCAGCTGGTTAGGTTAGTTCAACACTCAGCTGGTTAGGTTAGTTCAACACTCAGCTGGTTTGGGTAATTCAACACTCAGCTGGTTTGGTTAGTTCAACACTCAGCTGGTTTGGTTAGCTCAACACTCAGCTGGTTTGGGTAGTTCAACACTCAGCTGGTTTGGTTAGTTCAACACTCAGCTGGTTTGGTTAGCTCAACACTCAGCTGGTTTGGGTAATTCAACACTCAGCTGGTTTGGGTAGTTCAACACTCAGCTGGTGGTTTGGTTAGTTCAACACTCAGCTGGTGGTTTGGTTAGTTCAACACTCAGCTGGTTTGGGTAATTCAACACAGCTGGTTTGGGTAATTCAACACTCAGCTGGTTTGGTTAGTTCAACACTCAGCTGGTTTGGGTAGTTCAACACTCAGCTGGTTTGGGTAATTCAACACTCAGCTGGTTTGGTTAGTTCAACACTCAGCTGGTTTGGTTAGTTCAACACTCAGCTGGTTTGGTTAGTTCAACACTCAGCTGGTTTGGGTAGTTCAACACTCAGCTGGTTTGGTTAGTTCAACACTCAGCTGGTTTGGGTAATTCAACACTCAGCTGGTTTGGTTAGTTCAACACTCAGCTGGTTTGGGTAGTTCAACACTCAGCTGGTTTGGGTAATTCAACACTCAGCTGGTTTGGGTAGTTCAACACTCAGCTGGTTTGGTTAGTTCAACACTCAGCTGGTGGTTTGATTAGTTCAACACTCAGGTGGTTAGGTTAGTTCAACACTCAGCTGGTTTAGGTAATTCAACACTCAGCTGGTTTGGTTAGTTCAACACTCAGCTGGTTTGGTTAGTTCAACACTCAGCTGGTTTGGTTAGTTCAACACTCAGCTGGTTTGGTTAGTTCAACACTCAGCTGGTTAGGTTAGTTCAACACTCAGCTGGTTTGGTTAGTTCAACACTCAGCTGGTGGTTTGGTTAGTTCAACACTCAGCTGGTTTGGTTAGTTCATCACTCAGCTGGTTAGGTTAGTTCAACACTCAGCTGGTTTGGTTAGTTCAACACTCAGCTGGTTTGGTTAGTTCAACACTCAGCTGGTGGTTTGGTTAGTTCAACATTCAGCTGGTTTGGTTAGTTCAACACTCAGCTGGTGGTTTGATTAGTTCAACACTCAGCTGGTGGTTTGATTAGTTCAACACTCAGCTGGTGGTTTGGTTAGTTCAACACTCAGCTGGTTTGGGTAGTTCAACACTCAGCTGGTTTGGTTAGTTCAACACTCAGCTGGTTTGGTTAGTTCAACACTCAGCTGGTTTGGTTAGTTCAACACTCAGCTGGTTTGGTTAGCTCAACACTCAGCTGGTTAGGTTAGTTCAACACTCAGCTGGTTTGGTTAGTTCAACACTCAGCTGGTTTGGTTAGTTCAACACTCAGCTGGTTAGGTTAGTTCAACACTCAGCTGGTTAGGTTAGTTCAACACTCAGCTGGTTTGGGTAATTCAACACTCAGCTGGTTTGGTTAGTTCAACACTCAGCTGGTTTGGTTAGCTCAACACTCAGCTGGTTTGGGTAGTTCAACACTCAGCTGGTTTGGTTAGCTCAACACTCAGCTGGTTTGGGTAATTCAACACTCAGCTGGTTTGGGTAGTTCAACACTCAGCTGGTTTGGTTAGTTCAACACTCAGCTGGTTTGGGTAGTTCAACACTCAGCTGGTTTGGGTAGTTCAACACTCAGCTGGTTTGGGTAATTCAACACTCAGCTGGTTTGGTTAGTTCAACACTCAGCTGGTTTGGGTAGTTCAACACTCAGCTGGTTTGGGTAATTCAACACTCAGCTGGTTTGGTTAGTTCAACACTCAGCTGGTTTGGTTAGCTCAACACTCAGCTGGTTTGGGTAATTCAACACTCAGCTGGTTTGGGTAATTCAACACTCAGCTGGTTTGGTTAGTTCAACACTCAGCTGGTTTGGGTAGTTCAACACGCAGCTGGTTTGGGTAGTTCAACACTCAGCTTCAAATGGAGAGAGGAGAGCGAGAGGGAACAAGAGTGAGGAGGGAGGGTGAGAAGTAGAAAAAATAAGTGGGGTACTGGGCAGCCTTTGATAGTTTAACAGGAAGTGAAGTCATTGCTGACTTGATAACATCGTTAATCATCTGCTGCTTGTCTGATGGATTCAAAATTCTTTCCTCCTGAGAGAGAGGGAGAGAGAGAGAGAGGGAGAGGAGGTGATGGGGAGAGAGGGGTGAGGGAGAGAGAGTGGAGGGGCAAGGGGGAGAGGAGGAGATAGTGAGAGGAGGGCCGAGGGGGAGAGGGAGGAAGAGGAGGGGCGAAGGAAAGAGTGAGAGGAGGGGAGAGGGAGGGGCGAGAGCGAGGAGGAGAGCGAGGGAGACGAGAGAGAGGGAGACCACAATCATCTCCTCTCCCACAGATCTCCAGGTTCCAGCCTCCACAGCAGATGTGTGGCTGGCAGACTGCCTGGCCTGACTGGTGGTGAGAGGGTTTCAGGGTCAGCTCTGTCTGTCTTTGACCACAAGACCAGGCACCAAGCACACTGTCTATTTACAGCACTGTTACCATACAGTACACTACCCATCACATAATATCTATGTGGCGGCTGTTTAGTGTGTCCTCTGTCTCCAGTTCTGTGTAATGTGTCCTCTCTGTCTCAAGTCCTGTGTAATGTGTCCTCTTTGTTTCCAGTTCTGTGTAATGTGTCCTCTGTCTCAGGTCCTGTGTAATGTGTCCTCTCTGTCTCAAGTCCTGTGTAATGTGTCCTCTCTGTCTCAAGTCCTGTGTAATGTGTCCTCTCTGTCTCCAGTCCTGTGTAATGTGTCCTCTCTGTCTCAGGTCCTGTGTAATGTGTCCTCTCTGTCTCAAGTCCTGTGTAATGTGTCCTCTCTGTCTCAAGTCCTGTGTAATGTGTCCTCTCTGTCTCAAGTCCTGTGTAATGTGTCCTCTCTGTCTCCAGTCCTGTGTATTTTGTCTTCTCTGTAGTGTGTCCTCTGTCTCAGGTCCTGTGTAATGTGTCCTCTCTGTCTCCAGTCCTGTGTAATGTGTCCTCTGTCTCAGGTCCTGTGTAATGTGTCCTCTGTCTCAGGTCCTGTGTAATGTGTCCTCTGTCTCAGGTCCTGTGTAATGTGTCCTCTCTGTCTCCAGTCCTGTGTAATGTGTCCTCTGTCTCAGGTCCTGTGTAATGTGTCCTCTCTGTCCTCAGTCCTGTGTAATGTGTCCTCTCTGTCTCCAGTCCTGTGTAATGTGTAGTGGGTAGTAGCTTGTCAAGGTCACATCAACACTACTGTAGTGGGCAGTAGCTTGTCAAGGTCACAACAACACTACTGTAGTGGGCAGTAGCTTGTCAAGGTCACATCAACACTACTGTAGTGGGCAGTAGCTTGTCAAGGTCACAACAACTCTACTGTAGTGGGCAGTAGCTTGTCAAGGTCACAACAAAGCTACTGTAGTGGGCAGTAGCTTGTCAAGGTCACAACAACTCTACTGTAGTGGGCAGTAGCTTGTCAAGGTCACATCAACTCTACTGTAGTGGGCAGTAGCTTGTCAAGGTCACAACAACGCTACTGTAGTGGGCAGTAGCTTGTCAAGGTCACAACAACACTACTGATATAGACAAACTTGGAGAGGCAACAGTTTAGATGAAACCTGAGCTGCTCTTGTTTTAGAGTTGATGATGACTCTTATTACAACCTGTGTTGTCATCATTATGTAATAATCAGTATATAAATCATGTTTCACACATTCCTTTGGTAACACTTTATTTGAATCAGTATATTTTATGCAGGAACTCATTTATGTTTATTTCAATTGACATAGATGGTTCTAATGTAATGTAGTTATTTTAGAAACAACTATATGTAAATGATGAGATAGGTCAGTGGTCAGGCAGTAAGCTGACTGGTCAGGGCTCTCTGTGCACTTAGAGAGAGGAACATAAACAGTAAACATCAGCTCTGGAGATGGTTACGGAACAGAACCCGCCCTCTCTCTGGGCTACAGCACACTGGCATATTTCTGTCTTCTCACAGTGTAGGGGCTGTGTCTTTGATGTTGTCACAATGTACATAACTTTGTGTTTATGTTGTCACAATGTACAGAACTATGTGTTTATGTTGTCACAATGTACAGAACTCTGTGTTTATGTTGTCACAATGTACAGAACTCTGTGTTTATGTTGTCACAATGTACAGAACTCTGTGTTTATGTTGTCATAATGTATTGTACGTGGGAGAACATGGAATTCTGTTTTTGTGGTGTCACCATGTTCTTTAGGGACAGGTTGAAATGTACTGGGGGAGAGGTGGTCCAAAATAGGGGAGGGTTATCAAACTTATTTTTTTTGCTTTGGGGAGGGTTGTGTGTCTTTAGGGGTAGGGGCATGGATGGAATGTTGTTTTTGTTGTCACAATGTTCTTAGAGGGGAAAGAATTCTGGGTACTTGTGATGTCACAATATTTTTGGAGGATGTGGAATTGTGTGTGCTTGTTATCATAATGCTTGTTAAGCAGAATGTTGTGTTTGTGATTTCAGAAAGAACACAGACAGGCTGTCTGTGTGTTTAGAGATACTGTACAACTCCTGTTTGTACAGAACTTCCTCACTAATGGGTGTGTGTGTGTGTGTGTGTGTGTGTGTGTGTGGTCAGAATGGGCGGAGGTACTGTACTGTGGGAGAGCAGACAGGGATTTGATCAGAATCCAGCCTGGTCAGGGTGTTGATACGCTGTGGAATGTCAGATGGATAAGAAGCATGAAGACACACACACACACACACACACACACACACCCATTAGTGAGGAAGTTATAGGACCCCCCCCCACATAGAGCAGTCTGTCTTATAGGACCTTTCCCCCCCCACATAGAGCAGTCTGTCTTATAGGACCCCCCCCCCCCCACACACATAGAGCAGGCTGTCTTATAGGACCCCCCCACATAGAGCAGGCTGTCTTATAGGACCCCCCCCCCCCCACATAGAGCAGTCTGTTTTATAGGACCCCCCCCCCCACATAGAGCAGTCTGTTTTATAGGACCTCCCCCCTCCCACATAGAGCAGTCTGTCTTATAGGACCCCCCCCCCCCCCCCCCACATAGAGCAGTCTGTTTTATAGGACCTCCCCCCACATAGAGCAGTCTGTCTTATAGGACCCCCCCCCCCCCCCACATAGAGCAGTCTGTTTTATAGGACCCCCCCCACATAGAGCAGTCTGTTTTATAGGACCTCCCCCCTCCCACATAGAGCAGTCTGTCTTATAGGACCCCCCCCCCCCCCACACCACATAGAGCAGTCTGTTTTATAGGACCCCCCCCCTCCCACATAGAGCAGTCTGTCTTATAGGACCCCCCCCCCCCACATAGAGCAGTCTGTCTTATAGGACCTCCCCCCTCCCACATAGAGCAGTCTGTCTTATAGGACCTCCCCCCTCCCACATAGAGCAGTCTGTCTTATAGGACCCCCCCCCCCCCACACCACATAGAGCAGTCTGTTTTATAGGACCCCCCCCCCTCCCACAGAGCAGTCTGTCTTATAGGACCCCCCCCCCCCCCACATAGAGCAGTCTGTCTTATAGGACCTCCCCCCTCCCACATAGAGCAGTCTGTCTTATAGGACCTCCCCCCTCCCACATAGAGCAGTCTGTCTTATAGGACCTCCCCCCTCCCACATAGAGCAGTCTGTCTTATAGGACCTCCCCCCTCCCACATAGAGCAGTCTGTCTTATAGGACCTCCCCCCTCCCACATAGAGCAGTCTGTTTTATAGGACCCTCCCACATAGAGCAGTCTGTTTTATAGGACCCCCCCACCCCCCCCCTCCCACATAGAGCAGTCTGTCTTATAGGACCCCCCCCCCCTCCCACATAGAGCAGTCTGTTTTATAGGACCCTCCCACATAGAGCAGTCTGTCTTATAGGACCTCCCCCCCCTCCCACATAGAGCAGTCTGTTTTATAGGACCCTCCCCCCCCTCCCACATAGAGCAGTCTGTTTTATAGGACCCTCCCCCCCCTCCCACATAGAGCAGTCTGTTTTATAGGACCCTCCCCCCCCTCCCACATAGAGCAGTCTGTTTTATAGGACCTCCCCCCCCTCCCACATAGAGCAGTCTGTCTTATAGGACCCTCCCACATAGAGCAGTCTGTTTTATAGGACCTCGCCACTCCCACATAGAGCAGTCTGTTTTATAGGACCCCCCCCCCCCTCCCACATATAGCAGTCTGTCTTATAGGACCCCCCCTCCCTCCCACATAGAGCAGTCTGTTTTATAGGACCCTCCCACATAGAGCAGTCTGTCTTATAGGACAGATTATACCAAAAACAAGCTCCATTTGTTGCGTGTAAATGGATTTGATTTTATATTTTTCATTATGAGGCTCGCTCAATCAGGCCATTGTTTGGTGCTTTTGTTTAGAAAAATGAGGGCCTGACCCATTTCTCAAGTATAGACGGTTATTTCCATAGGAGGAGAGCACAGTTAGTGATGGACCACAGCCGTAATCACAGTGGCATGACATTGTCGCAGTCCCAGTTCCCAGGGTTTACATACAGTATGAACCATGAGCCACTGTCACGACCACAGACCTCAGACACGTCACAACTGAATCATGAGACAAAATCCTTTCCATTCGTGTTTTTGTATCCTGTTGTGTCGAGGCCTCCTCATTATAGTGGATGAGGTACTGGAGGTGGGAAATATTTAAATGCCTGTCTACACAATGGACCTTTATTGTATCGGTATGAAAGGGAAAATTCCTTAATTGTTATGGAGCAAATTTCCTGTTGCTTGTAATGGACACTGAGAGGAGGGTGTGATCGTGTTTCAACGGTCTACTGTTTGATTGTTACAATTACTCCAGCTTACTTATACAGTCCCTCACAGGCTGTGTGTGTGTGTGTGTGTGTGTGTGTGTGTGTGTGTGTGTGTGTGTGTGTGTGTGTGTGTGTGTGTGTGTGTGTGTGTGTGTGTGTGTGTGTGTGTGTGTGTGTGTGTGTGTGTGCCGTGCAAACCACAGGGTATCTACAGAAGCCAGCCAACCAGTGGCCAGACAGTCAGCCAGCAGACAGCCAATAATGCCACTCCCTTCGCTCCACTCCATTCCCTCGCTGCCTACACACACACACACACACACTCTCACACACACACACACACACACACACACACACACATTTCTACTTTCATAATCCTCCTCAGACCTCCTCTTGTTCACCACAGATCGACACCATAGAGACCTCTTGTCTTCCCTATGTAGTGCACTACTTTTGACCAGGGCTCTGGTCAGTATATAGAGAATAGGGTGCCATTTGGGACGCAGACCCTGCTCCCAGCTCCACTCACACTCTGAGACCCAACATGTCTGTTAAACCATGTTTGTCTGAAACCTAAGGTCACTGCTGTGCTTTGAGGCCGAGGCACCTCTGCTGTAAAACTTTAAACCAGTTCTGTTTTCAATCTCCTTGTGAAGTGGTAAATATGTGGCTGGGCGTGTTCAACGGCCAGCGACTGACACCCTGGCATCTGGCATCTGGAATATTCTGTTTTTTTTTTAGGACATACGACATATGACCAGTCCTCATAGTACACTAGTACCAGTACCTTGGCATCAAAAGACAACGTTCTAGTGGCCTTATCAGGAAAAACATGTGTTATTGTTGTCCCTAACCTTTGTCAGTATGGTAAGAACAAGGCTGAATGCCTGGAGTTGTTTTTCATTAGTTATAGATGTTACAGCTGTATTATAGATGTTACAGCTGTATTATATATGTTGCAGCTGTATTATAGGTGTTATAGCTGTATTATAGATGTTGCAGCTGTATTATAGATGTTGCAGCTGTGTTATAGATGTTACAGCTGTATTATAGATGTTACAGATGCATTATAGATGTTACAGCTGTATTAAAGATGTTACAGATGCATTATAGATGTTACAGCTGTATTATAGATGTTACAGCTGTATTATAGATGTTACAGCTGTATTATATGTGTTACAGATGCATTATAGATGTTACAGCTGTATTATAGATGTTACAGCTGTATTATATGTGTTACAGATGCATTATAGATGTTACAGCTGTATTATAGATGTTACAGCTGTATTATAGATGTTACAGCTGTATTATATGTGTTACAGCTGTATTATATGTGTTACAGATGCATTATAGATGTTACAGCTGTATTATAGATGTTACAGCTGTATTATATGTGTTGCAGCTGTATTATATGTGTTGCAGCTGTATTATAGATGTTACAGCTGTATTATATGTGTTACAGATGCATTATAGATGTTACAGCTGCATTATAGATGTTACAGCTGTATTATAATGGAGCTGTTGGGAGGATGGTTGTCTTGTAGATGAGCTGCTGGGAGGATGGTTGTCTTGTAGAGGAACTGTTGGGATGATGGTTGTCCTGTCGAGTAGCTGTTGGGAGGATGATTGTCTTGTAGAGGAGCTGTTGGGAGGATGGTTGTCTTGTAGAGGAACTGTTGGGAGGATGGTTGTCTTGTAGAGGAGCTGTTGGGAGGATGGTTGTCCTGTCGAGTAGCTGTTGGGAGGATGATTGTCCTGTAGAGGAGCTGTTGGGAGGATGGTTGTCCTGTAGAGGAGCTGTTGTGAAGAGACTACTTACTGACTTAGATATCTACAATGAGGGGATTCGATTCATCTGACCCGGGCTCCTGGGTAGGCGTGTTTTGCACCGGGGGAAAGTTGATTACAATAGTTTTGGAACCAGGCTGACTCCAGGGTGTGAGCCAGGTGCCCTGTTGAAAGCCCACGGCGAAGTCGGCTCAAAACAAAAGTGACTTAATTAAGCAAGTGGGGTAATAAGTAGGATTCTGTGCTCTTCAGGGCTAGCTTAGCTTAGCTACTGTAACACAGTTTGGGTGCTGTTAGGGCTAGCTTAGTTTAGCTACTGTAACACTGCCTGGGCTCTTCAGGGCTAGCTTAGTTTAGCTACTGTAACACTGCCTGGGCTCTTCAGGGCTAGCTTAGTTTAGCTACTGTAACACAGTCTGGGCTCTTCAGGGCTAGCTTAGCTTAGCTACCATAACACTCAGTCTCACCGCACACAACCATCTCAGACCGTTCGCTAATGTTAGCGAACAATTATGGCTAACACAAGACAAATTGAATATGTTAGCTAAAGTTTGTAAACTATTTCCCTTGTCTCTGGCTTCACACTGGGGCTGGGCTGACAGAGCTGGGCTGTTAGGAAAGCACAGGGACAGGTTGCATTCCAAATGGCATCATTTTCCCAGTGAAGTGCATTACTTTTGACCAGGGCCTTACGAGTGGTTTACGTAGGCAGCCCAATTCTAATATTTTTGACCAATTACATCAGATCTTTTCACATCAGATTATCACATATTTGGGAAGACCCAGGTGTAGACAGTGTTGAAGTAACACAAGTTTATTACTAGAACAGCAAAACAACAAGTCAAGGGCAGGCAGAGGTCAGTAATCCAGATCAAAGTTCAAAATCAAATCAAATTGTATTGGTCACATACACATGGTTAGCAGATGTTGTAGCGAAATGCTTGTGCTTCTGGTTTCGACAGTGTAGTAATATCTAACAAGTGATCTAAGAAGTCCCCAACAACGACCTAATGCACACATATCTAAAGGGGTGAATGAGAATATGTACATATAAATATATGGATGCGCGATGGCCGAGCGGCATAGGCAAGATGCAGTAGATGGTATAAAATACAGTATACACATATGATATGAGTAATGTAAGATATGTAAACATTATTCAAGTGAAAATTATTTAAAGTGCCTAGTGATCCATTTATTAAAGTGGCCAGTGATTGGGTCTCAGTGTCGGCAGCAGCCTCTTTGAGTCAGTGATTGCTGTTTAGCAGTCTGCTGGCCTTCAGATAGAAGCTGGTACAGGCACAGAACGGCAGGCAGTCTCCGTGCAGGCAGAGGTCAGTAATCCAGTGTGTTGGGGCAAGGTACAGAACGGCAGACAGGCTCAGGGCAGGCAGAATGGTCAAAACAGGGAAAACTAGAAAACGGGAACTATAGAAAAGACAGGAGCACGGGGAAACCCACTGGTAGGCTTGACGAATAAAATGAACTGGCAACAGAGACACACAGAGAACACAGGTATAAATACACAGGGGATAATGAGGGGAGATGGGAGACACCTGGTGGGGAGTGGAGACAAGCACAACGACAGGTGAAAGATCAAGGTGTGACACAGATATTGTTTCTGAACAGATTTGATTAGTCTAAAGACCAATTGTGGGGGGGGATCAGAATTGGGCTGCCTGTGTAAACGCAGCCATAGGATGCCATTTGGGATTCAACTAGGGCTGTGACGGTCATGGAATTTGGGATGATACCAGGCAGACCTTGTGTTTTTTATATGCTATTTTAATATTTGAGAATTAACCAATGATATTAGTCCACACCCGGCCATGATTACAGACACCTGTGTGTGTCCTTTGACACCATATAAACAAGTCACCCCGCAGTGTTCGTCATTGTACCCTGATGAAGACAGCTTGTCTGTCGAAACGTTGGATATTAGGTTATTAAATGATTTCATCTGAGCTCCTTTAATTTTTCAAGACCTGCAAGGGTTGGAGGTTTCAAGCTCATTCTATTCACCGTTTGTTACAACACCTTGCTTTTTTCATCATGTTGTTAAGAGTCCATGTTATCGCAGAAACTGACTCAACCACACAGTCAGATAGTGTTGGTTTTCTTACGGTTATTTTACAGTTTAAAGGTTATTTTATTTTCATGATGGTCTGTATCCGTAACCGTGGGTTATACGGTAATGCTGCCAGCACTAAATACAGCCAGAAATACTGTTCCTGCGGTGAGAGGAACAGAGAGGAGCTTTGATTTCAACCCTTGGAACAGTCAGACATCTGTTAGTCTTAGAAGTCAAGTTTAACTCTTGATAGTCTGTAAGATCAAGTCAGTGATCAAAACCTTGTCAGATGCTTTACAATAAATCAGTTGAAATTGGTCTACTTTACACATTAAACATGTTAAATGATAAATACATTTTTTGGGGGGGTCCTGAAGTATATCTATGTCTGTAGCAGCATAACATGTATTCACCCAGTAGTAGGATGTGCCTCTTGTCACAATGCAAAGAGATTCAGAAACTCTTGATGGACAATAGAAGTAGATAAAAAAACGTCTTTATTGTTACAAGTAAAAACCAACGCGTCTTGTCTTTTGGCCTTCAGTGTTTTACTTCCATTGTCTTCCAAGAGTTGCTGAATCTCCTCTCTACTTCCGGGTTGCTACTCAATTCATGCACTTTGGTTGGAGAGCGAGGTAGCAGCAGTGCTCCCTTCCCAGCAAATGCAGGACTCACAGAACGGTCCAGTGAACTCTGGTCACATCCAGCATGACTAGACATTATATATATCATTAGGCCATAGCAGAATCTATATTAGGGCCCTATGAAATCTGTGTTACGGAAAACGACATCACAGAATCCAGACATTAAAACGGAATTCAACAATTTAAAAATAATCTATTGATGTCACGTTCTGACCTCTATTTCCGTTGTTTGGTATTTATTTAGTATGGTCAGGGCGTGAGTTGGGTGGGCAGTCTATGTTTGTTTTTCTATGTTTTGGGTATTTCTATGTTTTCGGCCTAGTATGGTTCTCAATCAGAGGCAGGTGTCATTAGTTGTCTCTGATTGAGAATCAAACTTAGGTAGCCTGGGTTGCACTGTTTGTTTGTGGGTGATTGTCTATGTTGATGGCTTGTTTCAGCGCAGCTCTCATTAGCTTCACGGTTGTTATTTTGTTTACTGGTTTTGTATAGTGTTCAGTGTTCACTACTTTCTTTATTAAAGATTGACCATGGACACTTACCACGCCGCGTATTGGTCCTCAGATCCATCTCGCCTCTCCTCTTCAGATGAAGAGGAGGACGGCCGTGACAATTGAACTTACTAAATTTTTTGAACATTTATTCATTTGCCCAAGATTATCATAAGACATGTATACAATGCATCGGTGATTCGTATTTTCCTTAAACTTTCTGAAGGGGCAACGGCACGTGTTGGTCTACCATTTTATGTAGCCGTTAGCCATGATGCTATTGTAATGACAGCCGTCTCCTGACAGTTATAAAGGTTCCCCAAAACCTCTGGCTGGTGCTTAGTTGAATTAAAGGGTAATTACACCCAAAAATATACATTTCTTACATTTTTCCCAGACCTCAAAAGTGTTCTCTTGATGTGGTTTAACCATTGTTGTGGACTTAGAACATATATTTTAATGAATCGTGTTCCTCTTTTGTCTTCTTATTCAGAGAAGGGGGGGGGGTAAAGGAGGAAAGGGATAGAGAGAGGGGGAATGGAGAGGGGAGGAGGGGGGGTAAAGGAGAGAAGGGATAGAGAGAGTGGGAAGGAGGGGGGGTGAAGGAGAGAAGGGATAGAGAGAGGGGGAATGGGAGGAGGGGGGGTGAAGGAGAGATGGGATAGAGAGAGGGGGGTGAAAGAGAGAAGGGATAGAGAGAGGGAGGAGGGGGGGTGAAAGGGTAAGTAGCTTATGTAAATGTTCTTGTGATCTTGTTTTATTTTAATTGCCTCCATTCAGCGATGTCAAAAGGCTACTTATTGTATTATGATCAGAGCTATTTTGGAGGGGATTGGAGAATGACAGATTTAAATGGGGTCTGGTTGGAGTGGTGTGTACTAGTTTTAACATTTAGAGCTGATCAAGAGGGTCATGTGGGGGAATGTTTAATTTTTATCAGCGGTACACACGCACACACACTTACACATGTAAATGTTTCATTTTTAACCTGTTGTCAGAGTTATGTTTCTTCATGATGAGTGGTAGTCTCTGATTGTTTACTCTGGAACACTGTGATTGTAGACTCGAGATCACTGTGATTGTATACTCGAGATCACTGTGATTGTATACTCTAGAACACTGTGATTGTAGACTCTAGAACACTGTGATTGTAGACTCTAGAACACTGTGATTGTAGACTCTAGAACACTGTGATTGTAGACTCTAGAACACTGTGATTGTAGACTCTAGAACACTGTGATTGTAGGCTCTAGAACACTGTGATTGTAGACTCTAGAACACTGTGATTGTAGACTCTAGAACACTGTGATTGTAGACTCTAGAACACTGTGATTGTAGGCTCTAGAAGAGTCTTTTAGTGCATCTGGAACTTATAGTGGTGTTCTTTTCTGTGTTCCTTCAGCATTGTTAGTGGGCCTGTGAAAATACTGTCCTAACTCCTGTCCCCTCTGTATCTCTGTTCTGGGAACTCTTCTGCTAGACTAGTGCTATCACAGCACTGCTCTGCTCTGCTTATTGCTCTCAAATGCTGCTGGATGCATTATTTATTTATGAGGGGAAGACGATGTCTGAAATATTTACAACAGAGGAGCAGGAAAGAACTTTCAATAAGACATGAGATGCAACAATCAAGAAGTTCCTACTTCCTCACAGCTTTTAAGGATAGGGGTCCTTGGGACCTGAGAGGGCTGGCTGGTTAAAGTGCCTGATGTTCTCCTGGTCACTCCAAGCCTGTCCAAGCCCATCACAGTAGAGTTCAATTAGGGGTTGAATTTAAATGTCAAGAAATAAAGGTCATTTTCCTAATGGATTTCCCGTTGCCCCTCCTAACTCTTCCCGTTGCCCCTCCTCCTTCTCCCGACAGTAGGGTCTGCTCCTCTCCCCCTTCTGACAGTAGGGCCTGCTCCCCTCCCCCTTCTGACAGTAGGGCCTGCTCCCCTCCCCCTTCTGACAGTAGGGCCTGCTCCCCTCCCCCTTCTGACAGTAGCCCTGCTCCCCTCCTTTTCCAGACAGTAGGGACTGCTCCCCTCCTTCTCCCGACAGTAGGCCTGCTTCCTCTCCTCCTTCTGACAGTAGCCCTGCTCCCCTCCTTTTCCAGACAGTAGGGACTGCTCCCCTCCTTCTCCCGACAGTAGGCCTGCTTCCCCTCCTCCTTCTGACAGTAGCCCTGCTCCCCTCCTTTTCCAGACAGTAGGGACTGCTCCCCTCCTTCTCCCGACAGTAGGCCTGCTTCCCCTCCTCCTTCTGACAGTAGGCCTGCTCCCCTCCTTCTCCCGACAGTAGGGCCTGCTCCCCTCCTTCTCCCGACAGTAGGGCCTGCTCCCCTCCCTGTCCCGACAGTAGGGCCTGCTCCCCTCCCTGTCCCGACAGTAGGGCCTGCTCCCCTCCCTGTCCCGACAGTAGGGCCTGCTCCCCTCCTCCTTCTGACAGTAGGCCTGCTCCCCTCCCTGTCCCGACAGTAGGGCCTGCTCCCCTCCCTGTCCCGACAGTAGGGCCTGCTCCCCTCCCTGTCCCGACAGTAGGGCCTGCTCCCCTCCCTGTCCCGACAGTAGGGCCTGCTCCCCTCCTTCTCCCGACAGTAGGGCCTGCTCCCCTCCTTCTCCCGACAGTAGGGCCTGCTCCCCTCCCTGTCCCGACAGTAGGGCCTGCTGATGAGCGAGGGGAAGTGAAGAATGCATAATTGTGTAATCTCCGATTGTGAATTAAGAACAGAGCAGGCCATTTTATTGATCTGTTGTAATTATAATCTCAAAATGGTAGGTAGTAGGTACCCTGTATCAGTCCACCAAATCCAATGAGTCTTTTCAGTGTAATTTGGCCTACTTGGAGTGTTTGATTTGATTGATTAGGCTCGCCGTTAACCGATGCCGAAGGCAACAGCCAGTCTTACTGGGGGGTCTGACACAGGAAGGGACGTGGCGCCATTTGGATAGAACAAGCCGGTGACAATGCTACGGGCCGATTATCAGCACAAAATATCATCACTGAGAGAGCAGTCCTTTACAAGCAAAAAACAATATCAGCAACACTCACTCATTGTTAATGAGACATGGACGTGCTCCAACTGATGCCATCGCGGGAAGACACACCGCACGAGCTGACAATAACACACTATTTTTGACTGACTGCTGTCATTTCGACACTTATATTAATGATGTCATTATTGCTTTTGTGCCAATTTTCACTATCATCGCTATGGTGTAAGAGTTCATTATCTACTCTATGGTATAAGAGTTAATTATCATCTCTATGATGTAAGAGTTCATTATCATCTCGATGATGTAAGAGTTCATTATCATCTCTATGGTGTAAGAGTTCATTATCATCTCTATGGTGTAAGAGTTCATTATCATCTCTGGTGTAAGAGTTCATTATCATCGCTATGATGTAAGAGTTCATTATCATCACTATGATGTAAGAGTTCATTATCATCGCTATGATGTAAGAGTTCATTATCATCGCTATGATGTAAGAGTTTATTATCATCGCTATGATGTAAGAGTTTATTATCATCGCTATGATGTAAGAGTTCATTATCATCGCTATGATAGAAGAGTTCATTATCATCTCTATGATAGAAGAGTTCATTATCATCTCTATGATAGAAGAGTTCATTATCATCTCTATGATAGAAGAGTTCATTATCATCTCTATGATAGAAGAGTTCATTATCATCTCTATGATAGAATAGTTCATTATCATCTCTATGATAGAAGAGTTCATTATCATCTCTATGATAGAATAGTTCATTATCATCACTATGATGTAAGAGTTCATTATCATCTCTATGAAGTTCATTATCATCTCTATGATGTAAGAGTTCATTATCATCACTATGATGTAAGAGTTCATTATCATCTCTATGAAGTTCATTATCACCTCTATGATGTAAGAGTTCATTATCATCTCTATGACAGAAGAGTTCATTATCATCTCTATGATAGAAGAGTTCATTATCATCTCTATGATAGAAGAGTTCATTATCATCTCTATGATAGAAGAGTTCATTATCATCACTATGATAGAAGAGTTCATTATCATCACTATGATAGAAGAGTTCATTATCATCACTATGATAGAAGAGTTCATTATCATCACTATGATAGAAGAGTTCATTATCATCACTATGATAGAAGAGTTCATTATCATCACTATGATAGAAGAGTTCATTATCATCTCTATGATAGAAGAGTTCATTATCATCACTATGATAGAAGAGTTCATTATCATCTCTATGATAGAAGAGTTCATTATCATCGCTATGATGTAAGAGTTCATTATCATCACTATGATATCAATGCCTGCCACATGTGATCGCTTCCCTGGACTCAATATTTCAATAGGATACCTGATGTAATGTAAACGTTATACATTACCCTCTCTCCTCCAGTGACATATCCTGACTTAATGTAAACGTTATACATTACCCTCTCTCCTCCAGTGGCATATCCTGACATAATGTAAACGTTATACATTACCCTCTCTCCTCCAGTGGCATATCCTGACATAATGTAAACGTTATACATTACCCTCTCTCCTCCAGTGGCATATCCTGACATAATGTAAACGTTATACATTACCCTCTCTCCCTCAGTGACATATCCTGACATAATGTAAACGTTATACATTACCCTCTCTCCTCCAGTGGCATATCCTGACATAATGTAAACGTTATACATTACCCTCTCTCCTCCAGTGACATATCCTGACATAATGTAAATGTAATGCATTACCCTCTCTCCCTCAGTGACATATCCTGACATAATGTAAACGTTATACATTACCCTCTCTCCTCCAGTGGCATATCCTGACATAATGTAAACGTTATACATTACCCTCTCTCCTCCAGTGACATGAATAAGTATATTTCCTATTCTCAGAACCCAACACTATGATTTAAGAGTTCATTATCACCCGGGTTTACTCAGTTAATTATCATGTACTTATTGTGTGTTTGTCTGCTGTGGGCACACTTCTGTCTGCCTCTGTCCATGTATGTGTCTGTCTGCCTCTGTCCATGTATGTGTCTGTCTGCCTCTGTCCATGTATGTGTCTGTCTGCCTCTGTCCATGTATGTGTCTGTCTGCCTCTGTCCATGTATGTGTCTGTCTGCCTCTGTCCATGTATGTGTCTGTCTGCCTCTGTCCATGTATGTGTCTGTCTGCCTCTGTCCATGTATGTGTCTGTCTGCCTCTGTCCATGTATGTGTCTGTCTGCCTCTCTCCATGTATGTGTCTGTCTGTTTCTGTGTATTTGACCTTTATTGTGTGTGTGTGTGTTTGCGTTCATGACGGAGATGCTTTCTGGCACAGCGGAGAGCAGCCTGTCTGAAGCTGTGAGGGCCACCTGCAGACAACCCTCTGATCTACAGTAGTCCTGACCACACACACACACACACACGCATGTTGTAAGAAAAGCCAGTGTATGAGTCAAGAAGAGAAGATGTGGAGAGAGGAAGGGAAGGAGCGAGGGATGGAAGGAAGGAAAGGAGAGAGGAAGGGAAGGAGCGAGGGATGGAAGGAAGGAAAGGAGAGATGAAGAAATACAGCAATATATTGTTGATTCATTTGCACTGTCCTTGTTCCGTACATTCCATAAATACATTCCATAAATACATTTCATGAATACATTCCATAAATACATTCCATGAATACATTCCATGAATACATTCCATGAATACATTCCATGAATACATTCCATGAATACATTCCATAAATACATTCCATGAATACATTCCATGAATACATTCCATGAATACATTCCATAAATACATTCCATAAATACATTCCATGAATACATTCCATGAATACATTCCATGAATACATTCCATGAATACATTCCATGAATACATTCCATGAATACATTTCATGAAAACATTTCATGAATGAACTTAGATGTTCCTTTAAAGACCGATTTCCAGACACACTAACTTTTCAGCAGAGAAGAGAAGATGCTCTAACTCTTCAGATTCAGCATGTGATGTCTTCTGGTGCACTTTTTACTTCCTAATATAATTGATTAAAAACCATCCTGACTGTAGACTATACGTTATGATGATGTCATCCATTTCAGAGATGACGGGAGAAGAGAAGTGCCGTATAAACCTGTCTAGTTCATGTCTGACAGGGTGGTGGAGCTATGAGCTGTTATGAATGCTTATATCAAGTCTATGACTTCTTGGGGCGAGTCTTAAGCTGCAGTTAGGATATGAGACAATATATAGCATATACAGTGCCTTGCGAAAGTATTCGGCCCCCTTGAACTTTGCGACCTTTTGCCACATTTCAGGCTTCAAACATAAAGATATAAAACTGTATTTTTTTGTGAAGAATCAACAACAAGTGGGACACAATCATGAAGTGGAACGACATTTATTGGATATTTCAAACTTTTTTAACAAATCAAAAACTGAAAAATTGGGCGTGCAAAATTATGCCATACCAAGTACACCAACATAGAAATAGGAAAACTAGAACACCCCCCTAGTGATGCCCTGACCTACAACACCATAGAGAACCAAGGGCCCTCTATGGTCAGGGAGTGACAGTAGACATTGTTAATGTTGTAAATGACTATTGTAGCTGGAAACGGATGATTTTTAATGGAATATCTACATAGGCGTACAGAGGCCCATTATCAGCAACCATCACTCCTGTGTTCCAATGACACGTTGTGTTAGCTAATCCAAGTTTATCATTTTAAAAGGCTAATTGATCATTAGAAAACCCTTTTGCAATTATGTTAGCATAGCTGAAAACTGTTGTTCTGATTAAAGAAGCAGTAAAACTGGCCTTCTTTAGACTAGTTGAGTATCTGGAGCATCAGCGTTTGTGGATTTGATTACAGGATCAAAATGGTCAGAAATAAAGAACTTTCTTCTGAAACTCGTCAGTCTATTCTTGTTCTGAGAAATGAAGGCTATTCCATTCGAGAAATTGCCAAGAAACTGAAGATCTTGTACAATGCTGTGTACTACTCGCTTCACAGAACAATGCAAACTGGCCCTAACCAGAATAGAAAGAGGAGTGGGAGGCCCCGGTGCACAACTGAGCAAGAGGACAAGTACATTAGAGTGTCTAGTTTGAGAAACAGATGCTTCACAAGTCCTCAACTGGCAGCTTCATTAAATAGTACCCACAAAACACCAGTCTCAACGTCAACAGTCAAGAGGCGACTCCAGGATGTCTTCTAGGCAGCTGCCGACCAAAAGCCTGCGACTTGTCTTAATCAATCAGTGTGATTTTGTTTCACTGAATCTCCGTCTGTATATTTGATTAGGCTAATTGATCTCTGGCTGGATGTGGTATAGCTCATCTATCACTGAACAGAAACATTTAGCATGCTATCATGTAGCCTAAATCAAGTGTTTATCTATCACTGAACAGAAACATTTAGCATGCTATCATGTAGCCTAACTAAAGTGTTTATCTATCACTGAACAGAAACATTTAGCATGCTATCATGTAGCCTAACTAAAGTGTTTATCACTGAACAGAAACATTTAGCATGCTATCATGTAGCCTAACTAAAGTGTTTATCTATCACTGAACAGAAACATTTAGCATGCTATCATGTAGCCTAACTAAAGTGTTTATCACTGAACAGAAACATTTAGCATGCTATCATGTAGCCTAACTAAAGTGTTTATCTATCACTGAACAGAAACATTTAGCATGCTATCATGTAGCCTAACTAAAGTGTTTATCACTGAACAGAAACATTTAGCATGCTATCATGTAGCCTAACTAAAGTGTTTATCACTGAACAGAAACATTTAGCATGCTATCATGTAGCCTAACTAAAGTGTTTATCTATCACTGAACAGAAACATTTAGCATGCTATCATGTAGCCTAACTAAAGTGTTTATCACTGAACAGAAACATTTAGCATGCTATCATGTAGCCTAACTAAAGTGTTTATCTATCACTGAACAGAAACATTTAGCATGCTATCATGTAGCCTAACTAAAGTGTTTATCACTGAACAGAAACATTTAGCATGCTATCATGTAGCCTAACTAAAGTGTTTATCTATCACTGAACAGAAACATTTAGCATGCTATCATGTAGCCTAACTAAAGTGTTTATCACTGAACAGAAACATTTAGCATGCTATCATGTAGCCTAACTAAAGTGTTTATCACTGAACAGAAACATTTAGCATGCTATCATGTAGCCTAACTAAAGTGTTTATCTATCACTGAACAGAAACATTTAGCATGCTATCATGTAGCCTAACTAAAGTGTTTATCACTGAACAGAAACATTTAGCATGCTATCATGTAGCCTAACTAAAGTGTGTTATTTGGCTCTTGATTCATGTATAGGCCTTATAATCTATCCACCATCGAGCTGTTCAGCTCATCCTGTTTTATCTAATGTAACTTACTTCAATATGATAATCAATCATTCATTCATGTCGTTACACAGCAAGTCATTTAAGCGTTTAAATACAACCAAGCATTTTATTTTGAAAACAAATGAATGTAGCATTGAATAATTAAACAATAGGCCTAAATAAATAACTAGATTTTCTGTAAAACATCCATGTGAATAACCGCTCAAAAGCCCTGTGTTTTGAATGTATGTTTTATTCTGAAATGATCATTTGTATCATTTATGGGTCTTTTTTTTCGATAGTTTAAAAGGTCCAACAAGGCACTTCAGCAGGACAGTCATATTTTGTTAGTATGTATCAGCGTTAACAGATGCCACTGAAATATGGGCTACTCCTGATTCATTGATCATCATTCACTTCAGCTTATTCGTATCGCAATTTGGAAAATTTCAATGATCAGAAAAATGTGTTTTATGGCGACAAATTTCTTTGGCCCGACCAATACTGTAATCCTGGCGCTGCTAGTGTCTGTTTCTTCTGCTGAGAGGAATCAGTAGTAAAAGGTACCCAGACATTCCGTTTTTTGTTTCTTAACAAGACAAGCCAGAAACCCGTCGATATGACCGGGCCCCATCGGGTTCGGGCAACCCAGTGTCCTTCAGCTAGGATCAGTTTACAACCAGTAGAGATTAAAGAGAGGCAAGAAGGCTGCAGCAAAACACATAATGTCATGCACACAACAAAACACTACACAACAATACACACATCTACACAACAATACAATACAAATCTACACAACAATACAAATACACAAAACACAACAATACAATAAAAATCTACACAACAATACAATACAATACACACATCACAACACAACAATACAATAAAAATCTACACAACAATACAATACAGTCATTCATGAGGACACACAATTAGTATTGTGTGTGTGTGTGTGTGTGAATTTAGGGCAGCATTGTATTAGGATTACGTAAAACTGGAGGGAGCCAGCGAATTGGGATAATTTGATGTTTCCTGAGAGAGAGAGAGAGAGAGAGGGAGAGGGGGAGAGAGTGAGGGGAGAGGGGATAATTACTTGACACATTGGAAAGAATTAACAAAAAAACTGAGCGAACTAGAATGCTATTTGGCCCTACACAGAGAGTACACAGCGACAGAATACCTGACAACTGTGACTGACCCAAAATTAGGAAAAGCTATGTACAGACTCAGTGAGCATAGCCTTGCTATTGAGAGAGGCCTCCGTAGGCAAACCTGGCTCTCAAGAGAAGATGTGCTCACTGCCCACAAAATGAGGTGGAAACTGAGCTGCACTTCCTAACCTCCTTCCAAATGCATACATATTAAAGACACATACATATTAGAGACACATATTTCCCTCAGATCACACAGACCCACAAAGAATTTGAGGTGAAATATCATAACAAGATGTGAGACCTGTTTCCAAGGCAACCAGTGGAACACAAACAACCCATTTGGATCTGTTTATTCACATTGTCTTACAACACTTACACATCCAGTAGTAGAACATTTGAAATGTCTAGATAAAAAAATAAAAAACGTTTTGAGTTTAATGTCTACTTGTTCATTTCCCTTTTTGTTTATTGTCTATTTCACTGGCTTTGCCAATGCAAATATATGTTTCCCATGCCGAGAGAGAGAGACAGAGAGAGACAGAGAGAGACAGAGAGAGAGACAGAGAGAGAGACAGAGAGAGAGAGACAGAGAGAGGGAGAGAGAGAGAGAGAGAGGGAGAGAGAGAGAGAGACAGAGAGAGGGACAGAGACAGAGAGAGAGACAGAGAGGGAGAGAGGGAGAGAGAGGTAGAGAGAGAGGTAGAGAGAGAGGTAGGGAGAGAGAGACAGAGAGAGAGAGACAGAGAGAGAGAGACAGAGAGAGAGAGACAGAGACAGAGAGAGAGAGAGAGGGAGAAAGAGAGACAGAGAGAGAGAGACAGAGAGAGACAGAGAGAGAAGGAGATGTGTATGTGTGATGTTTACTGTTAATTTGTATTGTTTATTTCACTTTATATATTCACTTTATATATTATCTACCTCACTTGCTTTGGCAATGTTAACACGTTTCCCATGCCAATAAAGCCCTTGAATTGAATTGAATTGAATTGAGAGAGAGAGAGAGAGAGAGAGAGACAGAGAGCGAGAGAGAGAAAGACAGAGCAAGAGAGAGAGAGTGAGACGAGAGAGAGAGAGAGACAGAGAGAGACAGAGAGAGAAAGACAGAGAGAGACAGAGAGAGAAAGACAGAGAGAGAGAAAGACAGAGAGAGAGAGAGAGAGAGAAAGACAGAGAGAGAGAGAGAGAGAAAGACAGAGCAAGAGAGAGAGAAAGACAGAGAGAGAGAAAGACAGAGAGAGAGAGAGGTGAAGGAGGGAAAGGAGAGCTTTGCGGGAGTGGGAGGGAGGACGTGTCGGACGGATGAGAGACCCTGACTCCCGTCCCGACCGCCGCCCACATGGCTCGTATTGTGTAGCGAAGCGGTTGACAGCTCTCCGCAGGAAGTGGGTTCACACTCAGGACTCTGCGGGGAGGAGGGGGAGGAAGCGTGAGTTGTGTTTATTTTTAGTTGCCCCTGGGTCGACTAATCTGTTGTGCCACGCCAGCTTAATGGGATTGAGCTGTCTCCAGTAGGCATAGGACTGTAGGACCGACCGGAGGGCTGCTCGCTGGGTTCTCTGCTGCGTCTCACCGCACCATGGCGTCAGGGTCTGAACCAAACCAGCCTCGTCTGGTACCATACAAGCAGAGCACTGAGCCAGACATGACTCGGACGTAGCCGAGCTGAGCCATGGATAAGAAACGACAGCGGGTGTCGATGAGATGAGCGATGAATCTGGACTGCCTGCAGTTGGGGGACTGGTGTTCGGCAGCACGGGGAAGTCCACGGCTGCACCACACGGAGGAGGGCCAGGGTGGAGGGTACCGGGACCAGGGCCGGTGGAGGGCAGCAGGGTGGAGGGTACCGGGACCAGGGCCGGTGGAGGGCAGCAGGGTGGAGGGTACCGGGACCAGGGCCGGTGGAGGGCAGCAGGGTTGCCGAGTAAAGCTGGACCCAGGCTGGAGGGGCCTCTCCTGGGAGGACCGTGGCTCAACCCAGAGGAATTGAGAAGCACCGTGGTGGTGCTCTACACCCTCGCTGGAAACACCTGCTTCCTCCGACTGGTAGAAGGAGAGAGATGATCACTCACCTCTTTAGAGGACCAAGTCTCTCCCTCTTTCCCTCTCTCCATGCTCCCTCTCTCCATGCTCTACCTCTCTCCCTCTCTCCGTCTCTCCATGCTCTCTCTCCATGCTCTCCCTCTCTACCTCTCTCCCTCTCTCCGTCTCTCCATGCTCTCTGTCTCCATGCTCTCCCTCTCTACCTCTCTCCGTCTCTCCATGCTCTCTCTTTCTACCTCTCTCCATGCTCTCCCTCTCTACCTCTCTCCCTCTCCCCATGCTCTCTCTCTCCATGCTCTTTCTCTCCATGCTCTCCCTCTCTACATCTCTCCCTCTCTACCTCTCTCCATGCTCTCCCTCTCTCCATGCTCTCCCTCTCTCTCTCTCTCCATGCTCTCTCTCTCCATGCTCTCCCTCTCTACATCTCTCCCTCTCTACCTCTCTCCATGCTCTCCCTCTCTCATGCTCTCCCTCTCTCCATGCTCTCCTTCTCTCCCTCTCTACCTCTCTCCATGCTCTCTCTCTCCATGCTCTCCCTCTCTCCATGCTCTCCCTCTCTCCATGCTCTCTCTCTCCATGCTCTCTCTCTCTACATCTCTCCCTCTCTACCTCTCTCCATGCTCTCCCTCTCTCCATGCTCCCTCTCTCCATGCTCTCCTTCTCTCCCTCTCTACCTCTCTCCATGCTCTCTCTCTCTCCATGCTCTCCCTCTCTCCATGCTCTCCCTCTCT
This sequence comes from Oncorhynchus mykiss, assembly GCF_057628025.1. Taxonomy (NCBI): domain Eukaryota; kingdom Metazoa; phylum Chordata; class Actinopteri; order Salmoniformes; family Salmonidae; genus Oncorhynchus; species Oncorhynchus mykiss. The sequence continues at coordinate 78,380,693 of NC_143032.1, forward strand.
CCATGCTCTCCCTCTCTCCATGCTCTCTCTCTCCATGCTCTCTCTCCATGCTCTCCCTCTCTCCATGCTCTCTCTCTCCATGCTCTCCTTCTCTCCATGCTCTCTCTCCATGCTCTCTCTCTCCATGCTCTCTCTCCATGCTCTCCCTCTCTCCATGCTCTCTCTCTCCATGCTCTCCCTCTCTCCATGCTCTCCCTCTCTCCATGCTCTCCCTCTCTCCATGCTCTCTCTCTCCATGCTCTCTCTCTCTAGGTTGTAGACTAGTTGTTTGGTTGTAGACTAGTTGTTTGGTTGTAGACTAGTTGTTTGGTTGTAGACTAGTTGTTTGGTTGTAGACTAGTTGTTTGGTTGTAGACTAGTTGTTTGGTTGTAGACTAGTTATGTTAAGTTGCGTATCAGGGAAAGTTGTGTCCCGGCAGCTAGCTACACCGTGGTTGAAAAGTGTGCTGCTCCTAGAGGCAGTTGTCCTAAGAAACACTTTTTACTTATTTTAATTAGCTGATGAATGATAGAGACTCATTGCTCCCAGAGATCTCAGTCAGTGTGTGTATGTGTGTGGTGTTTGTGTGTGTGTGTGATGAGAAGATCTCCCACTCCATCTCTCCTGCTAGCAGAGTGGGTGAGGAGTTTTGCATCATTTGGAGGTTGGTGGCATTTTGCTGTGTGATTTGCACGACAGTCTGTGGACAGATGAGTGGGCAGGATAGATTCCGGGTGGATAGGAGGAAGCAATGTGTCAGGGCAGTCCATCCTGTGGGTCAAGTGGGCCAGATAGGAACAGATAGAGATATGTCCTCATTCCGTTCACACTGGACACAGGAGATAGCAGAGAGGATAGTAGCCAGGGGGAGACAGGAGATAGCAGAGAGGATAGTAGCCAGGGGGAGACAGGAGATAGTAGAGAGGATACTACTCAGGGGGAGACAGGAGATAGCAGAGAGGATAGTAGCCAGGGGGAGACAGGAGATAGCAGAGAGGATAGTAGCCAGGGGGAGACACGAGATAGCAGAGAGGATAGTAGCCAGGGGGAGACAGGAGATAGCAGAGAGGATACTACTCAGGGGGAGACAGGAGATAGCAGAGAGGATGCTACTTAGGGGGAGACAGGAGATAGTAGAGAGGATACTACTCAGGGGGAGACAGGAGATAGTAGAGAGGATAGTAGCCAGGGGGAGACAGGAGATAGCAGAGAGGATAGTAGCCAGGGGGAGACAGGAGATAGCAGAGAGGATAGTAGCCAGGGGGAGACAGGAGATAGCAGAGAGGATAGTAGCCAGGGGGAGACAGGAGATAGCAGAGAGGATACTACTCATGGGAAGACAGGATATAGCAGAGAGGATAGTAGCCAGGAGGAGACAGGAGATAGCAAAGAGGATAGTAGCCAGGGGGAGACAGGAGATAGCAGAGAGGATACTACTCAGGGGGAGACAGGAGATAGCAGAGAGGATAGTAGCCAGGGTTGCAGGATAGCTCGGACAGGTATATATATGTCTGTGGCTGTTGGTTTGTGTGTGTATGTGCATTTTCGTCCATGTGTGCATTTGTGCATTTGCATATGTGCCCGTATGGTGTGGGAGATATGAGCGTGTCAGATCAGAAGTGTGTGTGTGTGTTTTCTTGTCTTAAATAAGACCAGCATGTCTGTCCTCATGGGAGAGCGATCTCCTCTTGCTGAGATGTCTGAAGTACAGCACTAGACACTGCATGGCATACACACACACACACACACACACACACACACACACACACACACACACACACACAGCCAGAGCTCATATAGAAGACACTCAGCTCAGTTCTAAGAAGGATACAGTATAATCTACTCCCAGTAATACCAGAAACTAAACTACCACCTGTACCATCTGGCTGGCTGACTGGCTGGCTGACTGGCTGACTGACTGGCTGACTGACTGGCTGACTGACTGGCTGACTGGCTGGCTGGCTGGCTGGCTGGCTGGCTGGCTGGCTGGCTGGTTGGCTGGCTGGCTGGCTGGCTGGCTGGCTGGCTGGCTGGCTGGATGACTGGCTGGCTGGCTGGCTGACTGGCTGGCTGGCTGGCTGGATGACTGGCTGGCTGGCTGGATGACTGGCTGGCTGGATGACTGGCTGGTTGGCTGACTGGCTGGCTGATACCCAGACCCTCGCCATTCTGCTTCGCTCGAACCCAGACCCTCGCCATTGTCTCCTCTCTGTCCCCTCTCTAATGTCCCCTCCCTAATGTCTCCTGCCTGCCTGCTTCCATCAGTGTCATCAGCCTCCTACTAGTGGACTGGCTGGGGGTCTGTAGAACCAAGGGTTTGCTGTACATTGCAATGTGTTGTTAGGCTATGCACGGTATGGCACACACACACATGAATACTGAAGGGTGAGAGAGGGAGTGGGTTGTAGAGAGACAGAGAGAGAGGGAGGTGGGACACTGAAGGGTGAGAGAGGGAGTGGGTTGTAGAGAGACAGAGAGAGAGGGAGGTGGGACACTGAAGGGTGAGAGAGGGAGTGGGTTATAGAGAGACAGAGAGAGAGGGAGGTGGGACACTGAAGGGTGAGAGAGGGAGTGGGTTATAGAGAGACAGAGAGAGAGGGAGGTGGGACACTGAAGGGTGAGAGAGGGAGTGGGTTATAGAGAGACAGAGAGAGAGGGAGGTGGGACACTGAAGGGTGAGAGAGGGAGTGGGTTATAGAGAGACAGAGAGAGAGGGAGGTGGGACACTGAAGGGTGAGAGAGGGAGTGGGTTATAGAGAGACAGAGAGAGAGGGAGGTGGGACACTGAAGGGTGAGAGAGGGAGTAAATTATAGAGAGACAGAGAGAGGAAGGTGGGACACTGAAGGGTGAGAGAGGGAGTGGGTTATAGAGAGACAGAGAGAGAGGGAGGTGGGACACTGAAGGGTGAGAGAGGGAGTGGGTTATAGAGAGACAGAGAGAGGAAGGTGGGACACTGAAGGGTGAGAGAGGGAGTGGGTTATATGTGGGAATGTTTGGCCCGTGTACTGTCGATCTGTTGTGGTGTGTAAATGTTTTGTGTTGTGATGCAGCCTGCCTCTCTCTAATCTCCAGTACAGGGATTATAATCTGAGCCTAGTTGAGGGACCCCGGGTAGAACCATGCAGACTGACTGTCTGTCTCTTCAGGACGGCAGGTAGCCTAGTGGTTAGAGCGTTGGGCCAGTAACCGAAAGGTTGCTGGCTTGAATCCCCAAGCTGACAAGGTCAAAATCTGTCATTCTGCCCCTGAACAAGGCCGTTAACCCACCGTTCCCCGGGTGCTGTGGCTGTTGATTAAAGCAGCACTCCTGCACCTCTCTGATTCAGAGGGGTTAAATGTGGAAGACACATTTCAGTTGAAGGCATTCTGTTGTACAACTGACTAGGTACCCCCCTTTCTGTTGTACAACTGACTAGGTATCCCCCTTTCTGTTGTACAACTGACTAAGTATCCCCCTTTCTGTTGTATAACTGACTAAGTATCCCCCTTTCTGTTGTACAACTGACTAGGTATCCCCCTTTCCTTTCTGTTGTACAACTGACTAGGTATCCCCCTTTCTGTTGTACAACTGACTAAGTATCCCCCTTTCTGTTGTACAACTGACTAGGTATCCCCCTTTCTGTTGTACAACTGACTAGGTATCCCCCTTTCTGTTGTACAACTGACTAGGTATCCCCCTTTCTGTTGTACAACTGACTAGGTATCCCCCTTTCTGTTGTACAACTGACTAGGTATCCCCCTTTCTGTTGTATAACTGACTAAGTATCCCCCTTTCTGTTGTACAACTGACTAGGTATCCCCCTTTCTGTTGTACAACTGACTAGGTATCCCCCTTTCTGTTGTACAACTGACTAAGTATCCCCCTTTCTGTTGTATAACTGACTAGGTATCCCCCTTTCCTTTCTGTTGTACAACTGACTAGGTATCCCCCTTTCTGTTGTATAACTGACTAGGTATCCCCCTTTCTGTTGTACAACTGACTAGGTATCCCCCTTTCCTTTCTGTTGTACAACTGACTAGGTATCCCCCTTTCTGTTGTACAACTGACTAGGTATCCCCCTTTCTGTTGTACAACTGACTAGGTATCCCCCTTTCTGTTGTACAACTGACTAGGTATCCCCCTTTCCTTTCTGTTGTATAACTGACTAGGTATCCCCCTTTCTGTTGTATAACTGACTAGGTATCCCCCTTTCTGTTGTTCAACTGACTAGGTATCCCCCTTTCCTTTCTGTTGTACAACTGACTAGGTATCCCCCTTTCCTTTCTGTTGTATAACTGACTAGGTATCCCCCTTTCCTTTCTGTTGTATAACTGACTAGGTATCCCCCTTTCCTTTCTGTTGTACAACTGACTAGGTATCCCCCTTTCTGTTGTACAACTGACTAGGTATCCCCCTTTCTGTTGTATAACTGACTAGGTACCCCCCTTTCTGTTGTATAACTGACTAGGTATCCCCCTTTCTGTTGTACAACTGACTAGGTATCCCCCTTTCCTTTCTGTTGTACAACTGACTAGGTATCCCCCTTTCTGTTGTATAACTGACTAGGTATCCCCCTTTCTGTTGTACAACTGACTAGGTATCCCCCTTTCTGTTGTACAACTGACTAGGTATCCCCCTTTCTGTTGTACAACTGACTAGGTATCCTCCTTTCCTTTCTGTTGTACAACTGACTAGGTATCCCCCTTTCCTGTCTGTTGTATAACTGACTAGGTATCCCCCTTTCCTTTCTGTTGTACAACTGACTAGGTATCCCCCTTTCTGTTGTACAACTGACTAGGTATCCCCCTTTCTGTTGTATAACTGACTAGGTATCCCCCTTTCTGTTGTACAACTGACTAGGTATCCCCCTTTCTGTTGTATAACTGACTAGGTATCCCCCTTTCTGTTGTATAACTGACTAAGTATCCCCCTTTCTGTTGTACAACTGACTAGGTATCCCCCTTTCTGTTGTATAACTGACTAGGTATCCCCCTTTCCTTTCTGTTGTACAACTGACTAGGTATCCCCCTTTCTGTTGTACAACTGACTAGGTATCCTCCTTTCTGTTGTATAACTGACTAGGTATCCTCCTTTCTGTTGTACAACTGACTAGGTATCCCCCTTTCCTTTCTGTTGTACAACTGACTAGGTATCCCCCTTTCTGTTGTACAACTGACCAGGTATCCCCCTTTCTGTTGTACAACTGACTAGGTATCCCCCTTTCCTTTCTGTTGTACAACTGACTAGGTATCCCCCTTTCTGTTGTATAACTGACTAGGTATCCCCCTTTCCTTTCTGTTGTACAACTGACTAGGTATCCCCCTTTCCTTTCTGTTGTATAACTGACTAGGTATCCCCCTTTCCTTTCTGTTGTATAATTGACTAGGTATCCCCCTTTCCTTTCTGTTGTACAACTGACTAGGTATCCCCCTTTCCTTTCTGTTGTACAACTGACTAGGTATCCCCCTTTCCTTCAGGACCTAGCTGCTGTCTCATAGCTACTAGTCCGTCTGTGCCCCGTACAGCACCAATGTTATACAATACCATGGCACTGCTGAATTTAAATGGATAGTTCATCTTCACAAAATCACTTGAATTCCTCATTGCTTTTGATGTTGTCTGAGAACAGACTGAGAGAACACTTTGTTTAGTTTCTCTTTAAAAAACTAATTTCACAAAGTTCCCTTCACACAGTGAAATGTATTATATTTATTTTACCTTTATTTTACTAGGCAAGCCAGTCTAGAACAAATTCTTTTTTTCAATGACGGCCTAGGAACAGTGGGTTAACTGCCTTGTTCAGGGGCAGAACTATAGATTTTTACCTCTGGGGTAAAACATTTTAGCTCGGGGGATTTAATCTTGCAACCTTTCGGTTACTAGTCCAACGCTCTAACCACTAGGCTACCTGCTGCCCCACTGAGTGGTTAGTGAATAACAAACCGTGGTCAATAGATCTCAATGTGACCGATGGGATTTCACAGCGTTGTAGAAGCCAACTGACTAAAATATGAACATGTTGTTGTTTTGGACTGTGGACTGTGGAGGTTTGGTCTGATTCAGCCTGGGTGGACTGTGGAGGTTGGTTCTGATTCAGCCTGGGTGGACTGTGGAGGTTGGTTCTGATTCAGCCTGGGTGGACTGTGGAGGTTGGTTCTGATTCAGCCTGGGTGGACTGTGGAGGTTTGGTCTGATTCAGCCTGGGTGGACTGTGGAGGTTGGTTCTGATTCAGCCTGGGTGGACTGTGGAGGTTAGGTCTGATTCAGCCTGGGTGGACTGTGGAGGTTGGGTCTGATTCAGCCTGGGTGGACTGTGGAGGTTGGTTCTGATTCAGCCTGGGTGGACTGTGGAGATTGGTTCTGATTCAGCCTGGGTGGACTGTGGAGGTTTGGTCTGATTCAGCCTGGGTGGACTGTGGAGGTTGGTTCTGATTCAGCCTGGGTGGACTGTGGAGGTTAGGTCTGATTCAGCCTGGGTGGACTGTGGAGGTTGGGTCTGATTCAGCCTGGTGGACTGTGGAGGTTGGTTCTGATTCAGCCTGGGTGGACTGTGGAGGTTAGGTCTGATTCAGCCTGGGTGGACTGTGGAGGTTGGGTCTGATTCAGCCTGGGTGGACTGTGGAGGTTGGTTCTGATTCAGCCTGGTGGACTGTGGAGGTTGGTTCCCATGATCCCAGAAAACAGGCTCTATATCCCACGGTCAGAGAGGACGCTCTGTGTGTGTGTGTGTGTGTGTGTGTGTGTGTGTGTGTGTGTGTCCGTGCAAAGGCAGGTCAGTCTCCCCTGCTGAGTAAATGACCAAACTATTGATCGGGATGTGTGTCTGTTTCCACGGTATCCTGGAGCGCTGTGTGTTTGCGACTAGATACTCCCATTCCATTGTCCTATTTTTGGGGCTGTGTTTTGGACCAGGCTGACATTTTGTTTCGTAGCAGTTTAACTATGGCGTGTATTCCTCTCCACATCCATGTATTTATCATAGAAACAAGAAAATAAGTGTCCTTCCCATGTCATTTCCATGACTGCATCTCTGTGGCTGATGTAGCTTGTATACGTGGGTCATTCCGTGTGAAAAAGGGACAGGAATGTCCGTGGATGGGTTTTTCTTTCTCTCCAGTTTGCAGAAAGAAAGACATTTATTAAAATATACATTGTCATGCAAATACACATCATGGTCATTTTGTATCTGAATGTGGCAGTAGTGTGATGATGTGTTACTGTTGCTTCGTCCCTTCCTTCATGTACCCAGTGTTAAGATGTCATGTATCCTGTGTTTTTAAAGTAGTGTTCACTAACCCAGTGTGTTACAGTAGTGTTCACTAACCCAGTGTGTTAATATAGTAGTGTTCACTAACCCAGTGTGTTACAGTAGTGTTCACTAACCCAGTGTGTTAATTTTATTTTACCTTTATTTAACCAGGCAAGTCAGTTAAGAACAAATTCTTATTTTCAATGACGGCCTGGGAACAGTGGGTTAACTGCCTGTTCAGGGGCAGAACGACACCAGTGTGTTAATACAGTAGTGTTCACTAACCCAGTGTGTTAATACAGTAGTGTTCACTAACCCAGTGTGTTAATACAGTAGTGTTCACTAACCCAGTGTGTTAATATAGTAGTGTTCACTAACCCAGTGTGTTAATACAGTAGTGTTCACTAACCCAGTGTGTTAATACAGTAGTGTTCACTAAACCAGTGTGTTAATATGGTAGTGTTCACTAACCCAGTGTGTTAATACAGTAGTGTTCACTAACCCAGTGTGTTAATACAGTAGTGTTCACTAACCCAGTGTGTTAATACAGTAGTGTTCACTAACCCAGTGTGTTAATATAGTAGTGTTCACTAACCCAGTGTGTTAATATAGTAGTGTTCACTAACCCAGTGTGTTAATATGGTAGTGTTCACTAACCCAGTGTGTTAATACAGTAGTGTTCACTAACCCAGTGTGTTAATACAGTAGTGTTCACTAACCCAGTGTGTTAATACAGTAGTGTTCACTAACCCAGTGTGTTAATACAGTAGTGTTCACTAAACCAGTGTGTTAATACAGTAGTGTTCACTAACCCAGTGTGTTAATATAGTAGTGTTCACTAACCCAGTGTGTTAATATAGTAGTGTTCACTAACCCAGTGTGTTAATACAGTAGTGTTCACTAACCCAGTGTGTTAATACAGTAGTGTTCACTAAACCAGTGTGTTAATACAGTAGTGTTCACTAACCCAGTGTGTTAATACAGTAGTGTTCACTAAACCAGTGTGTTAATACAGTAGTGTTCACTAACCCAGTGTGTTAATACAGTAGTGTTCACTAAACCTGTGTTTTCTCTCCACAGAGCTCAGGAATGGAGGAGACTGTTTGGGAGCAGCACACTGTGAACCTACAAAGGGTGAGTTGACCTTTACCGTTTATTTGTATTTGACCAGGAGCCTCCGCTCTCTCCGTAGTGGAGGGTCAGACTGTGTTGTAGTTTACTGAAGCTCTGTGACCGAATCCATCTTATCTCCCATGCAGACAGACAGACAGACAGACAGACAGACAGACATCTCTCTCTTTCTCTCACCCCCTCGCTCACTTTCTCTCTCTCTGTCTCTCTTTCTCTCTATCTCTCTCTTTCCCTCTCTCTATCTCTCTCTCTCTATCTCTCTCTTTCCCTCTATATATCTCTCTCTTTCCCTCTCTCTCTATCTCTCTCTTTCCCTCTCTCTCTCTCTTTCCCTCTATCTCTATCTCTCGATTTCCCTCTCTCTCTATCTCTCTCTCTCTCTCTCTCTCTTTCCCTCTCTCTCTATCTCTCTCTTTCCCTCTCTCTCTCTCTCTCTATCTCTATCTCTCCCTCTCTATCTCTCTCTTTCCCTCTCTCTCTATCTCTCTCTTTCCCTCTCTCTATCTCTCTCTTTCCCACTCTCTCTATCTCTCTCTTTCCCTCTCTCTCTATCTCTATCTCTCTATCTCTATCTCTCTCTTTCCCTCTCTCTATCTCTCTCTTTCCCTCTCTCTCTCTCTCTTTACCTCTCCCTCTTTCTCCCTCTCTCTTTCTCCCTCCGTCTCTTTCCCTCTCTCTCTTTCTCCATCCATCTCTTTCTTTCCCTCTCCTGCTTTCTCCCTCCATCTCTTTCCCTCTCCATCTTTCTCCCTCCCTCCATCTCTTTCTCTCTCCATCTTTCTCCCTCCCTCCATCTCTTTCCCTCTCCATCTTTCTCCCTCCCTCCATCTCTTTCCCTCTCCATCTTTCTCCCTCCATCTCTTTCCCTCTCCATCTTTCTCCCTCCATCTCTTTCCCTCTCCATCTTTCTCCCTCCATCTCTTTCCCTCTCCATCTTTCTCCCTCCATCTCTTTCCCTCTCCATCTTTCTCCCTCCATCTCTTTCCCTCTCCCTCTTTCTCCCTCCATCTCTTTATTTCTCCCTCCATCTCTTTCTCACTCTCTCTATCTCTCTCTCCTCCTGTACCTGTGAGTTGAAAGAGAGCATTAGACATTGGAAACTCCCCCCTCCCACCAACCATTCTCATCCCGTCTCTCCCATCTATATGGTTGTAGTCAACCCGTTAACCCATCCAGTGATACCCTGTCTACCTGTCTCTCTACCTGTCTCTCTACCAGTCTACCTGTCTCTCTACCTGTCTCTCTACCTGTCTCTCTACTCGTCTACCAGTCTCTCTACCAGTCTACCTGTCTCTCTACCTGTCTCTCTACTCGTCTACCAGTCTCTCTACCAGTCTCTCTACCAGTCTCTCTACCTGTCTCTCTACCTGTCTCTCTACCAGTCTACCTGTCTCTCTACCTGTCTCTCTACCAGTCTACCTGTCTCTCTACCAGTCTCTCTACCAGTCTACCTGTCTCTCTACCAGTCTCTCTACCTGTCTCTCTACTCGTCTACCAGTCTCTCTACCAGTCTCTCTACCTGTCTCTCTACCAGTCTCTCTACCTGTCTCTCTACCTGTCTCTCTACCTGTCTCTCTACCAGTCTCTCTACCTGTCTCTCTACCTGTCTCTCTACCAGTCTCTCTACCTGTCTCTCTACCTGTCTACCTGTTTCTCTACCTGTCTCTCTACCAGTCTACCTGTCTCTCTACCTGTCTCTCTACCTGTCTACCTGTCTGGCTACCTGTCTGGCTACCTGTCTCTCTACCTGGCTACCTGTCTCTCTACCTGTCTCTACCTGTCTCTCTACCTGTCTCTCTACCTATCTCTCTACCTGGCTACATGTCTCTCTACCTGTCTCTCTACCTATCTCTCTACCTAGCTACATGTCTCTCTACCTGGCTACCTGCCTCTCTACCTGTCTCTCTACCTGGCTACCTGTCTACCTGTCTGGCTACCTGTCTCTCTACCTGGCTACCTGTCTCGCTACCTGTCTCTCTACCTGTCTCTCTACCTGTCTCTCTACCTGGCTACCTGTCTCTCTACCTGGCTACCTGTCTCTCTACCTGTCTCTCTACCTGGCTACCTGTCTCTCTACCTCTCTCTACCTGTTTCTCTACCTGTCTCTCTACCTGTCTCTCTACCTGTTTCTCTACCTGTCTCTCTACCTGGCTACCTGTCTCTGTACTTGTTTGTCTGAACTTCCTTCTCCGTTTCAATGCTGTATGTTTTTATTTGCCCAACCCTCAACTAAACTCTCTCTCTCTCTGTGTCCATCTCTCTCCTCCCTCCTTCCTCTAGGACTCCAAGATGGGGTTTGGTATTGCTGTGTCGGGGGGACGGGACAACCCCAACGTGGATAACGGAGAGATGTCAATCATCGTGTCAGACGTCCTACAGGGTGGACCAGCCGACGGACTCCTGTTGTATGCTACACCACTTCCTCTTACATCATCAACTAACTAAACCTCACTGAGTTTTTTCAAAACTTTAATGCTGTTATTAATTAATGGATTTTTTGTCGAATATGTCAGGAAGTCAGTTAAGGGGATACCGTCATTGTGGTTGCTGGTACCGGAAGCCATCGGGTCTCATTTCAATAGTGTGAAGTCACTTCCTGGTCTCTTGTCCTTCATCTGCACTGATCTAAAAAAATAAAAACTATATGGTTAATCAATATAGTTGACATCGTCTGGGAAAAGACTTTCATCTACGCAGATGAATGAAAAGAGACCAGGATATAGGAAGCTACTTTTGCCTATAGAAATGCAGCTAGGCTGTTCCAGGAATGATGACGTTCTGATGTACTCTTTCATGTGTGTTTTGTTGTTCTATGTTAACGTTACGTTGTGTTCTCTCCTCCAGTGAGAAAGATCGTGTGATCCAGGTCAACTCCATCCTCATGGACAACGTGCCTCATTCCTTCGCTGTGCAGCAGTTACGCAAATGTGGGAAGACCGCCAAGATAGTGAGTATCAGTGTGCATAGTGTGTTGATGTTGTTAGCAGCTAGCTGAAATGTTAAAAAGTAGTCAAGATGGTGAGTACCATATATGATAGAATATGTTAGGCCGTAAGGACATTGACAATATGACAATCTATTCAACATATGAAGACAGGGATGGCATAGCCTTGACATTCATCCTGCTGTAGCTGCTAGCTTAGCCACGACAGACAGACAGACAGACAGACAGACAGACAGGAGACATTGTAGCAGCTAGTTGTAACATTGTGACAGTGAATCACCTAAAGCACCATGCAGTACTACCTTCTGAGCTGTTTAACACTGTCAGTCCACGGAGCTGTCTAACACTGTCAGTCCACGGTGCTGTTTAACACTGTCAGTCCACGGTGCTGTCTAACACTGTCAGTCCACGGAGCTGTCTAACACTGTCAGTCCACGGTGCTGTTTAACACTGTCAGTCCACGGTGCTGTCTAACACTGTCAGTCCACGGTGCTGTTTAACACTGTCAGTCCACGGAGCTGTCTAACACTGTCAGTCCACGGTGCTGTTTAACACTGTCATTCCACGGTGCTGTTTAACACTGTCAGTCCACGGTGCTGTTTAACACTGTCAGTCCACGGTGCTGTTTAACACTGTCAGTCCACGGTGCTGTTTAACACTGTCATTCCACGGTGCTGTTTAACACTGTCAGTCCACGGTGCTGTTTAACACTGTCAGTCCACGGTGCTGTTTAACACTGTCAGTCCACGGTGCTGTTTAACACTGTCATTCCACGGTGCTGTTTAACACTGTCAGTCCACGGTGCTGTTTAACACTGTCAGTCCACGGTGCTGTTTAACACTGTCAGTCCACGGTGCTGTTTAACACTGTCAGTCCACGGAGCTGTCTAACACTGTCAGTCCACGGTGCTGTTTAACACTGTCATTCCACGGTGCTGTTTAACACTGTCAGTCCACGGTGCTGTTTAACACTGTCAGTCCACGGTGCTGTTTAACACTGTCAGTCCACGGAGCTGTCTAACACTGTCAGTCCACGGAGTTGTCTAACACTGTCAGTCCACGGTGCTGTTTAACACTGTCAGTCCACGGTGCTGTTTAACACTGTCAGTCCACGGTGCTGTTTAACACTGTCAGTCCGCGGTGCTGTTTAACACTGTCAGTCCACGGAGCTGTCTAACACTGTCAGTCCGCGGTGCTGTTTAACACTGTCAGTCCACGGAGCTGTCTAACACTGTCAGTCCACGGTGCTGTTTAACACTGTCAGTCCACGGTGCTGTTTAACACTGTCAGTCCACGGTGCTGTTTAACACTGTCAGTCCACGGTGCTGTTTAACACTGTCAGTCCACGGAGCTGTTTAACACTGTCATTCCACTGTGCTGTTTAACACTGTCAGTCCACGGAGCTGTTTAACACTGTCAGTCCACGGAGCTGTTTAACACTGTCAGTCCACGGAGCTGTTTAACACTGTCAGTCCACGGAGCTGTTTAACACTGTCAGTCCACGGAGCTGTTTAACTTCTTATGGGCAGCTGGGAGAGTAGCGTCCCACCTGGCCAACATCCAGTGAAATTGCAGAGCGCAAAAGTCAACCTACAGAATTATAAATATTTGACTTTCATAAAATCATTACAGCTGTATTACAGCTTAACTTCCTGTTAATCGCTGAGTCAGATTCAAAATGGCTTTATGGCGAAAGCACACCATGCGATTATCTGAGGACAGCGCCCCGCATACAAAAGCATGAAAAACATATTTCAACCAGGCAGGTATGCCACAAAAGTCAGAAATAGCGATATAATTAATGCCTTACCTTTGATGATCTTCTTCTGTTGGCACTCCAAAAGGTCCCAGATACATCAAAAATTGTCATTTTGTTCAATAATGTCCTTCTTTATATCCATAAAAACTCCGTTTAGCTGGCGATCCTCAGTCAATAATCCCCCCAGTTTCCCTCCATCAAAATGCATACAAATGAATCCCAAACGTTACTAATAAACTTTTCCAAACAAGTCAAACAACGTTTATAATCAAACCTTAGGTACCCTAATACGTAAATAAATGATCCAATTTAAGACGGAGAATCGTTATTGTCTTTACCGGAGAAAAATACCAAAGAACGCGCTCTCATTCATGCGCTTGGAAACACTACGGCCAAAATGGGAGCCACCTAGAAAAACTACCATTTCTGGCTCATTTTTCCAAAAACCAGCATGAAACTCTTTATAAAGACTGTTGACATCTAGTGGAAGCCCTAGGAACTGCACTCTGGGAGGATTTCACCTGATAATAAAAGTGATAGCCATTGAAAACAGTGGTAGGCAGAATTTTTTTTGGGGGGGGTGGTTTGTCCTCGGGGTTTTGCCTGCCATATCAGTTCTGTTATACTCACAGACATAGTTTTAAAAACTTTAGAGTGTTTTCTATCCAAATCTACTTATAATATGCATATCGTAGCTTCTGGGCCTGAGTAGCAGGCAGTTTACTTTGGGAACTCTTTTCATCCGGACGTGAAAATACCGCCCCCTATCCAAGAGAGGTTAACACTGTCACATCTTTAATACTGCATAGCCCAAAATAACCCTACTGCCCCGCTCTCGCTCCCGGCTCTCTCTCTCTCTCTGTGTGTGTGTGTGTGTGTGTGTGTGTGTGTCTGTGTCTGTGTCTGTGTCTGTGTCTGTGTCTGTGTATGTGTATGTGTCTGTGTCTGTGTCTCTGTGTGTGTGTCTGTGTCTGTGTCTGTGTCTGTGTCTGTGTCTGTGTCTGTAGTGTGTAGTGTCTGGTGTGTAGTGTCTGTGTCTGTGTCTGTGTCTGTGTCTGTGTCTGTGTGTTAGTCTCTTGGGTGTTTTGTTGCACATGTTATCTTCTGTGATCCTTTCCATCAAAATGCAGCATTGTTCCAGGCCTGAGCTCTCTGCATAGCAATACAAAGTGTAATGGTTGACCCTGTCTGCCTCTCTGTGTGTGCTTCTCCTCAGACGGTGAAGAGACCTCGGAAGGTGGCTCTCCACTCCCTGAAGCACCCCCCCTCCCCCGGCGGCGAAAGTCGAGACTTCGGCACCACCCGTTACTACGATGCCGATGACAACCAGAGTGACGGGGGCTGGCAACGTGGCAACGGTGGGCCCGGTTACACCCACGAGCCTCGTGACCTCACCCCTGACAACAAGAACTACCTGGACCCCGACTACGGCAGCCGCGGTAATCGGGGGAGGAGCCGGGGGAGGAGCCAGGAGAGGGCATCGCCGAGCCCCGAGCATCGCCGCGACAACAGCAAGGGGCGGGCCTTGGACCGCGAGCCGCCCAGTCCCGAGAGGCTGCGGTATCCACGGGAACGCAGCCGGGGGAGGAGCACGGACCGGGAGAGAGGAGGAGGGGGAGGAGGGAGTCCAGATGGGAGGAGCTACGGCCGGGGCGACAGTTACGAGCGTGGAGGGGGGAGGTACGGGGATGTGGGAGGTACTGGAGGGAGGATGGTGAAGAGTAAGAGTAGAGACCAACTCCAGGAGCCTTCCTCCCCGGACCTCCCAAGAGGAGGAGGAGGCGGAGGAGGAGCTAGAGACCTGGAGCCCCTGGAGAAACCTGTTAACGTCCTGCTGGTCAAGAACAGACCCAACGAAGGTACCAGACATAGTGTACAACAGTAACTAACCCAACGAAGGTACCAGACATAGTGTACAACAGTAACTAACCCAACGAAGGTACCAGACATAGTCTACTACATTAACTAACCCAACGAAGGTACCAGACATAGTCTACTATAGTAACTAACCCAACGAAGTTACCAGACATAGTCTACTACATTAACTAACCCAACGAAGGTACCAGACATAGTCTACTATAGTAACTAACCCAACGAAGTTACCAGACATAGTCTACTACAGTAACTAACCCAACAAAGTTACCAGACAGTCTACTACAGTAACTAACCCAACGAAGTTACCAGACAATCTACTACAGTAACTAACCCAACGAAGTTACCAGACAGTCTACAACAGTAACTAACCCAACGAAGTTACCAGACAGTCTACAACAGTAACTAACCCAACGAAGGTACTAGACAGTCTACAACAGTAACTAACCCAACGAAGTTACCAGACATAGTCTACAACAGTAACTAACCCAACGAAGGTACTAGACAGTCTACTACAGTAACTAACCCAACGAAGGTACCAGACATAGTGTACAACAGTAACTAACCCAACGAAATTACTAGACAGTCTACAACAGTAACTAACCCAACGAAGGTACTAGACAGTCTACTACAGTAACTAACCCAACGAAGTTACCAGACATAGTCTACAACAGTAACTAACCCAACGAAGTTACTAGACAGTCTACAACAGTAACTAACCCAACGAAGGTACTAGACAGTCTACAACAGTAACTAACCCAACAAAGGTACTAGACAGTCTACAACAGTAACTAACCCAACGAAGGTACTAGACATAGTGTACAACAGTAACTAACCCAACGAAGGTACTAGACAGTCTACTACAGTAACTAACCCAACGAAGGTACTAGACAGTCTACTACAGTAACTAACCCAACGAAGTTACCAGACAGTCTACAACAGTAACTAACCCAACGAAGGTACTAGACAGTCTACTACAGTAACTAACCCAACGAAGTTACCAGACAGTCTACTACATTAACTAACCCAACGAAGGTACCAGACATAGTCTACTACAGTAACTAACCCAACGAAGTTACCAGACATAGTCTACAACAGTAACTAACCCAACGAAGGTACTAGACAGTCTACTACAGTAACTAACCCAACAAAGTTACCAGACAGTCTACAACAGTAACTAACCCAACGAAGGTACTAGACAGTCTACAACAGTAACTAACCCAACGAAGTTACCAGACATAGTCTACAACAGTAACTAACCCAACGAAGGTACTAGACAGTTTACAACAGTAACTAACCCAACGAAGGTAAGAAGCTGTGATCATAATGTCAGTTCCTTTACAATAAGTGTTCGACCCTTAGGAAGGGATGATGTATAAAGGACCCGGGGAGCATGTTTACTGCTTAGATTTTGTAATGCTCATTTTGTAAAGGTCAGAGGATACGGGGGTTTTAAGGTCAGGCTTGAGGTATGTTATCTGGTTGCTGCAGCTAGTCACTAACTGTGTGTCTGTCTAGAGTACGGTCTGCGTCTGGGCAGTCAGATCTTCATCAAGGAAATGACCAGTACAGGACTGGCTACCAAGGACGGAAACTTACAGGAGGGAGACATCATTCTCAAGGTCTACACACACACACAATTAATCTCTTTCTCACACTCTCACATATCTTGTCACACATCTTCACACACACACTCTCAATTTCAATGTAATTGGTCGTCATAGGCATGACTGCAAAGAAGGATGCTGCCAGATGTTTCATTTTTAATCGCTACCCCCATTCTCACACCCAAACTGTCAAATCACTACCCCATTGATTTATACTCTACTTTCTCTGTTTCTCTGTTCTTCCTCACTTTCCTCTTTCTTTTCTCCTCTCCTCTCCTCTCTCTCCTCTCTCACCTCTCTCTTCTCTCCTTTTTTCTCCTCTCCTCTCCTCTCCTCTCCTCTCCTCTCCTCTCCTCTCCTCTCCTCTTCTCTCTCCTCTTCTCTCCTATAACTCCTCTCTCCTCTCCTCTTCTCTCCTATAACTTCTCTCTTCTCTCCTCTTCTCTCCTATATATCCTCTCCTCTCCTCACTCTCCTCTTCTCTCCTATATATCCTCTCCTCTCCTCTCCTCTCTTCTCTTCTCTTCTCTTCTCTTCTCCTGTCCTCTCCTCTCCTGTCCTCTCCTCACTCTCCTCTTCTCTCTGCTTCCGATCTCCTCCCTCTCTTCAGATCAATGGGACAGTAACTGAGAACCTGTCTCTGAACGATGCAGGGAAGCTCATTGAGAAGTCTAGAGGAAAACTCCAGCTGGTCATCCAGAGAGACCGGAGACAGATCCTCATCCGTATCCCGCCCCTCGTCGACTCTGACTCCGAACCTGACGGTGAGTGACTGACTGGGGAGTGATAGGGATGACAGACATCTGTTCTGACCAATAGCAGAGCGGTATTCAGAGTGTAGAAGATGACGGACACCTGTCCTGACCAATGGCAGAGCAGTATTCACAGAATATAGTTGTTTGTGTGGGTTATATTCCCTGTAGAAAGTCCCAGAAGTTGAGTGTGTTGGTTTTCTCTGCTCCACTGACATGTCATTGATCACTGTACTAGTGTTGCGCTGTATATCGAAACTTTGGTACTTTTTGGATACTAAAACATGAAAAAACGGTTCAGTACTATACTTTAAAAAAAAAACTTTTGGTACTTCTGTACAAATGTGTCTCGTGTCATACAGATTGAGAGGATCCAGTCTGTCTAGTAATTTGTCTGAATGTTATCAAGGGGGCAGTAGTAAGCTAGCCAGGCTATGTGTCTTCTCAAGGGGGCAGTAGTAAGCTAGCCAGGCTACTTGTCTTCTTAAGGGGGCAGTAGTAAGATAGCCAGGCTACTTGTCTTCTTAAGGGGGCAGTAGTAAGCTAGCCAGGCTACGTGTCTTCTCAAGGGGGCAGTAGTAAGATAGCCAGGCTACTTGTCTTCTTAAGGGGGCAGTAGTAAGCTAGCCAGGCTACGTGTCTTCTCAAGGGGGCAGTAGTAATCTAGCCAGGCTACTTGTCTTCTCAAGGGGGCAGTAGTAAGATAGCCAGGCTACTTGTCTTCTTAAGGGGGCAGTAGTAAGCTAGCCAGGCTATGTGTCTTCTCAAGGGGGCAGTAGTAAGCTAGCCAGGCTACTTGTCTTCTCAAGGGGGCAGTAGTAAGCTAGCCAGGCTACTTGTCTTCTCAAGGGGGCAGTAGTAAGCTAGCCAGGCTACTTGTCACATGCAGCTGACACGGCGTGAGACACTTTTGAAACGTGCGAGAGCATAGGTTGTTCTCATGAAAACATCGTAGCTCCACGCCCGCAGCTTGTTGACTAGACTGGCTCCAGAAGTGAACTATGGGAATACTTTGCATACAGAGCAGATGAGGACCAGCCTACTGAAACAACTAAACAACAGGTGTTACAAAACTACATAAACACAACATTTGCATTGTGAAGTTATTCTACTAGCAACTAAATTCAGATTACATTAACATAATATATTCAGCATGACATTCATGTGAGCGTTGTAATATTATGACAACCCAAAAGTAATGTCGTCACAACGTAGCTATGACAGCAATATATTTAGCTAGACTACTTTGCTTTTGTCTGGGCTTGCTATCAGTTCGTGATGTGCAGTTCACGAACGATTCATTCATTGGGGATCTTCATCAAATCAAATCAAATCTGCTCAACAAACTGGAATTAGAGAACGACTCGTTTGGGGATCGACATTGTGCTTATCCAATGGCAGTCAAACAATACATTCCGCCAAGAGTCACAATCTAGTCTCTGATTCAGAGGGGTTAAATACGGAAGACTAATTTCAGTTGAATGCATTCTGTTGTACAACTGACTAGGTATCCCCCTTTCCTTTCTGTTGTACAACTGACTAGGTATCCCCCTTTCCTTTCTGTTGTACAACTGACTAGGTATCCCCATTTCCTTTCTGTTGTACAACTGACTAGGTATCCCCCTTTCTGTTGTTCAACTGACTAGGTATCTCCCTTTCCTTTCTGTTGTACAACTGACTAGGTATCTCCCTTTCCTTTCTGTTGTATAACTGACTAGGTATCCCCCTTTCCTTTCTGTTGTACAACTGACTAGGTATCCCCCTTTCCTTTCTGTTGTATAACTGACTAGGTATCCCCCTTTCCTTTCTGTTGTACAACTGACTAGATATTCCCCTTTCTGTTGTACAACTGACTAGATATCACCCTTTCTGTTGTACAACTGACTAGGTATCCCCCTTTCTGTTGTACAACTGACTAGATATCCCCCTTTCCTTTCTGTTGTACAACTGACTAGGTATCCCCCTTTCCTTTCTGTTGTACAACTGACTAGATATCCCCCTTTCCTTTCTGTTGTACAACTGACTAGATATCCCCCTTTCTGTTGTACAACTGACTAGATATCCCCCTTTCCTTTCTGTTGTACAACTGACTAGATATCCACCTTTCCTTTCTGTTGTACAACTGACTAGATATCCCCCTTTCCTTTCTGTTGTACAACTGACTAGATATCCCCCTTTCCTTTCTGTTGTACAACTGACTAGGTATCCCCCTTTCTGTTGTACAACTGACTAGGTATCCCCCTTTCCTTTCTGTTGTACAACTGACTAGGTATCCCCCTTTCCTTTCTGTTGTACAACTGACTAGGTATCCCCCTTTCTGTTGTACAACTGACTAGGTATCCCCCTTTCTGTTGTAGAACTGACTAGGTATCCCCCTTTCTGTTGTACAACTGACTAGGTATCCCCTTTTCTGTTGTACAACTGACTAGGTATCCCCCTTTCCTTTCTGTTGTACAACTGACTAGGTATCCCCCTTTCCTTTCTGTTGTACAACTGACTAGGTATCCCCTAGGTATCCCCCTTCCTTTCTGTTGTACAACTGACTAGGTATCACCTTTCCTTTCTGTTGTACAACTGACTAGGTATCCCCACTTTCTGTTGTACAACTGACTAGGTATCCCCCTTTCCTTTCTGTTGTACAACTGACTAGGTATCCCCCTTTCTGTTGTAGAACTGACTAGGTATCCCCCTTTCTGTTGTACAACTGACTAGGTATCCCCTTTTTTGTTGTACAACTGACTAGGTATCCCCCTTTCCTTTCTGTTGTACAACTGACTAGGTATCCCCCTTTCCTTTCTGTTGTACAACTGACTAGGTATCCCCCTTTCTGTTGTAGAACTGACTAGGTATCCCCCTTTCTGTTGTACAACTGACTAGGTATCCCCTTTTCTGTTGTACAACTGACTAGGTATCCCCCTTTCCTTTCTGTTGTACAACTGACTAGGTATCCCCCTTTCTGTTGTAGAACTGACTAGGTATCCCCCTTTCTGTTGTACAACTGACTAGGTATCCCCTTTTCTGTTGTACAACTGACTAGGTATCCCCCTTTCCTTTCTGTTGTACAACTGACTAGGTATCCCCCTTTCCTTTCTGTTGTACAACTGACTAGGTATCCCCTAGGTATCCCCCTTCCTTTCTGTTGTACAACTGACTAGGTATCACCTTTCCTTTCTGTTGTACAACTGACTAGGTATCCCCCTTTCCTTTCTGTTGTACAACTGACTAGGTATCCCCCTTTCTGTTGTACAACTGACTAGGTATCCCCCTTTCTGTTGTACAACTGACTAGGTATCCCCCTTTCTGTTGTAGAACTGACTAGGTATCCCCCTTTCTGTTGTACAACTGACTAGGTATCCCCTTTTCTGTTGTACATCTGACTAGGTATCCCCCTTTCCTTTCTGTTGTACAACTGACTAGGTATCCCCCTTTCCTTTCTGTTGTACAACTGACTAGGTATCCCCCTTTCCTTTCTGTTGTACAACTGACTAGGTACCCCCCTTTCTGTTGTACAACTGACTAGGTATCCCCCTTTCCTTTCTGTTGTACAACTGACTAGGTATCCCCCTTTCCTTTCTGTTGTACAACTGACTAGGTACCCCCCTTTCTGTTGTATAACTGACTAGGTATCCCCCTTTCTGTTGTACAACTGACTAGGTATCCACCTTTCTGTTGTACAACTGACTAGGTATCCCCCTTTCCTTTCTGTTGTATAACTGACTAGGTATCCCCCTTTCTGTTGTACAACTGACTAGGTATCCCCCTTTCTGTTGTAGAACTGACTAGGTATCCCCCTTTCTGTTGTACAACTGACTAGGTATCCCCTTTTCTGTTGTACAACTGACTAGGTATCTCCCTTTCCTTTCTGTTGTACAACTGACTAGGTATCCCCCTTTCCTTTCTGTTGTACAACTGACTAGGTATCCCCCTTTCTGTTGTATAACTGACTAGGTATCCCCCTTTCCTTTCTGTTGTACAACTGACTAGGTATCCCCCTTTCCTTTCTGTTGTATAACTGACTAGGTATCCCCCTTTCTGTTGTACAACTGACTAGGTATCCCCCTTTCCTTTCTGTTGTACAACTGACTAGGTATCCCCCTTTCCTTTCTGTTGTACAACTGACTAGGTATCCCCCTTTCTGTTGTACAACTGACTAGGTATCCCCCTTTCTGTTGTACAACTGACTAGGTATCCCCCTTTCTGTTGTACAACTGACTAGGTATCCCCCTTTCCTTTCTGTTGTATAACTGACTAGGTATCCCCCTTTCCTTTCTGTTGTACAACTGACTAGGTATCCCCCTTTCCTTTCTGTTGTACAACTGACTAGGTATCCCCCTTTCTGTTGTATAACTGACTAGGTATCCCCCTTTCTGTTGTACAACTGACTAGGTATCCCCCTTTCCTTTCTGTTGTACAACTGACTAAGTATCCCCCTTTCTGTTGTAGAACTGACTAGGTATCCCCCTTTCTGTTGTACAACTGACTAGGTATCCCCCTTTCTGTTGTATAACTGACTAGGTATCCCCCTTTCCTTTCTGTTGTACAACTGACTAGGTATCCCCCTTAGTGTGGTTGTTGCCACAACTAGACCTTGTTTCAAATGTACCAATAAATAATCGTATTTGTAACCAACAAATATACAATCAGCAAATGTCCGTTGTTTAAAGCACACGTGTACAACTCTGTCAAAAAATAACAACTCCAATTAAGCCCGTTATGGTGAACGACATGTGAACGAGAGACTTGTAGAATCATGACTCTTTTAAGTTTTCAGTTCATCGTTCACTAGTAGCGGGTCCTGCGTGCTCTGGGCATTACCAACTCAAATGAACAAAATGAGTCAAAATATGTTTTATTTTGACTGGATGAGTCAAAATGATTCAAGTAAGTTAAAAGAGCCGAACTTCCCATCACTACTCGTAGTAGCCAGTCATCAGCCCTGGGCGGAGCGTTGCACCCTGATAGATGAAATGCACTATGGGAATTGTAGTATGCTATGTAAAATCCATTGCATAGCTATGGTGTGTAGACTGTTGCAATATTGACGTTTCTGAAATGAGCTTCAAAGTGTTCTATGTCATTTTGGAACCTAATAATTGATTTAATAAATACAATTATTTAGCTGTATTGAATAATGAATCATATAGGTCTACTGAATGTCATTTGACCAAATAATATGAACATAGATGACAAAATTAACGCTGATGTGTCAAATTACATTTTAAAACAGTTTAAAACATTTTTTTTGTATGCTCTGAGTCTCAGATATGGTTTTGTTTAAGGAACATTGAAGGTATTCTTGTGTTATTTAATATGGTGTTTGGATTTTGAAAGAAATAGCATATAGAATAGAATATATTTTATTATTTTATTATTTCAGCTGTTCTGCCAGTTATTAACATGTTGTTCAATGTTGTTGTTTTTAATAACAGTGGTTATTCTCTGATTATAGCTAATATGCATTGTTTTTTTTGCAGTGTGATCGTTTGGTGTCAAGTATCATTCTGGTATCGAGTATCGTTCTGGTATCTAGTATCGTTCTGGTGTCGAGTATCGTTTGGTGTCAAGTATCATTCTGGTATCGAGTATCGTTTGGTGTCAAGTATTGTTCTGGTATCGAGTATCGTTTGGTGTCAAGTATTGTTCTGGTGTCGAGTATCGTTTGGTGTCAAGTATCATTCTGGTGTCGAGTACCGTTTGGTGTCAAGTATCATTCTGGTATCGAGTATCGTTTGGTGTCAAGTATTGTTCTGGTGTCGAGTACCGTTTGGTGTCAAGTATCATTCTGGTATCGAGTATCGTTTGGTGTCAAGTATTGTTCTGGTGTCGAGTACCGTTTGGTGTCAAGTATCATTCTGGTATCGAGTATCGTTTGGTGTCAAGTATTGTTCTGGTGTCGAGTATCGTTTGGTGTCAAGTATTGTTCTGGTGTCGAGTGTCGTTTGGTGTCAAGTATCGTTCTGGTATCGAGTATCGTTTGGTGTCAAGTATCATTCTGGTATCGAGTATCGTTTGGTGTCAAGTATTGTTCTGGTGTCGAGTACCGTTTGGTGTCAAGTATCATTCTGGTATCGAGTATCGTTTGGTGTCAAGTATTGTTCTGGTGTCGAGTACCGTTTGGTGTCAAGTATCATTCTGGTATCGAGTATCGTTTGGTGTCAAGTATCGTTCTGGTATCGAGTATCGTTTGGTGTCAAGTATCGTTCTGGTATCGAGTATCGTTTGGTGTCAAGTATCGTTCTGGTATCGAGTATCGTTTGGTGTCAAGTATCGTTCTGGTAACAAGTATTGTTCTGGTATCGAGTATCGTTTGGTGTCAAGTATCGTTCTGGTATCGAGTATCGTTTGGTGTCAAGTATCGTTCTGGTATCGAGTATCGTTTGGTGTCAAGTATCGTTCTGGTAACGAGTATTGTTCTGGTATCGAGTATCGTTTGGTGTCAAGTATCGTTCTGGTATCGAGTATCGTTTGGTGTCAAGTATCGTTCTGGTATCGAGTATCGTTTGGTGTCAAGTATCGTTCTGGTAACGGGTATCGTTCTGGTATCGAGTATCGTTCTGGTATCGAGTATCGTTCTGGTAACGAGTATCATTCTGGTAACGAGTATTGTTCTAGTATCGAGTATCATTCTGGTATCGAGTGTTGTTCTGGTATCGAGTATCATTCTGGTATCGAGTGTTGTTCTGGTATCGAGTATCATTTCGGTATCGAGTATCGTTCTGGTATCATGTATCGTTCTGGTATGGAGTATCATTCTGGTATGGAGTATCATTCTGGTATCAAGTGTTGTTCTGGTATCGAGTATCATTTCGGTATCGAGTATCGTTCTGGTATCATGTATCATTCTGGTATGGAGTATCATTCTGGTATGGAGTATCATTCTGGTATCAAGTGTTGTTCTGGTGTCGAGTGTCGTTTGGTGTCAAGTATCGTTCTGGTATCGAGTATCGTTTGGTGTCAAGTATCATTCTGGTATCGAGTATCGTTTGGTGTCAAGTATTGTTCTGGTGTCGAGTACCGTTTGGTGTCAAGTATCATTCTGGTATCGAGTATCGTTTGGTGTCAAGTATCGTTCTGGTATCGAGTATCGTTTGGTGTCAAGTATCGTTCTGGTAACGAGTATTGTTCTGGTATCGAGTATCGTTTGGTGTCAAGTATCGTTCTGGTATCGAGTATCGTTTGGTGTCAAGTATCGTTCTGGTATCGAGTATCGTTTGGTGTCAAGTATCGTTCTGGTAACGAGTATTGTTCTGGTATCGAGTATCGTTTGGTGTCAAGTATCGTTCTGGTATCGAGTATCGTTTGGTGTCAAGTATCGTTCTGGTATCGAGTATCGTTTGGTGTCAAGTATCGTTCTGGTAACGAGTATCGTTCTGGTATCGAGTATCGTTCTGGTATCGAGTATCGTTCTGGTAACGAGTATCATTCTGGTAACGAGTATTGTTCTAGTATCGAGTATCATTCTGGTATCGAGTGTTGTTCTGGTATCGAGTATCATTCTGGTATCGAGTGTTGTTCTGGTATCGAGTATCATTTCGGTATCGAGTATCGTTCTGGTATCATGTATCGTTCTGGTATGGAGTATCGTTCTGGTATGGAGTATCATTCTGGTATCAAGTGTTGTTCTGGTATCGAGTATCATTTCGGTATCGAGTATCGTTCTGGTATCATGTATCATTCTGGTATGGAGTATCATTCTGGTATCAAGTGTTGTTCTGGTATCGAGTATCATTCTGGTATGGAGTATCATTCTGGTATCAAGTGTTGTTCTGGTATCGAGTATCATTCTGGTATGGAGTATCGTTCTGGTATCAAGTGTTGTTCTGGTATCGAGTATCATTCTGGTATGGAGTATCATTCTGGTATCAAGTGTTGTTCTGGTATCGAGTATCATTCTGGTATGGAGTATCATTCTGGTATCAAGTGTTGTTCTGGTATGGAGTATCATTCTGGTATCAAGTATCATTCTGGTATCGAGTGTTGTTCTGGTATCGAGTGTTGTTCTGGTATCGAGTATCGTTCTGGTATGGAGTATCGTTCTGGTATCGAGTATCGTTTCGGTATCGAGTATCGTTCTGGTATCGAGTATCGTTTCGGTATCGAGTATCGTTTCGGTATCGAGTATCATTCTGGTATCGAGTATCGTTCTGGTATGGAGTATCGTTCTGGTATCGAGTGTTGTTCTGGTATCGAGTATCGTTCTGGTATCGAGTGTTGTTCTGGTATCGAGTATCGTTCTGGTATCGAGTGTTGTTCTGGTATCGAGTATCGTTCTGGTATCGAGTGTTGTTCTGGTATCGAGTATCGTTCTGGTATCGAGTGTTGTTCTGGTATCGAGTGTTGTTCTGGTATCGAGTGTTGTTCTGGTATCGAGTATCGTTCTGGTATCGAGTGTTGTTCTGGTATCGAGTATCGTTCTGGTATCGAGTGTTGTTCTGGTATCGAGTGTTGTTCTGGTATCGAGTGTTGTTCTGGTATCGAGTATCGTTCTGGTATCGAGTATCGTTCTGGTATCGAGTATCGTTTCGGTATCGAGTATCATTTCGGTATCGAGTATCATTCTGGTATCGAGTATCGTTTCGGTATCGAGTATCATTCTGGTATCGAGTATCATTCTGGTATCGAGTATCGTTTCGGTATCGAGTATCATTCTGGTATCGAGTATCGTTTCGGTATCGAGTATCGTTTCGGTATCGAGTATCATTCTGGTATCGAGTATCGTTTCGGTATCGAGTATCATTCTGGTATCGAGTATCATTCTGGTATCGAGTATCGTTTCGGTATCGAGTATCATTCTGGTATCGAGTATCGTTTCGGTATCGAGTATCGTTCTGGTATCGAGTATCGTTCTGGTATCGAGTATCGTTTCGGTATCGAGTATCATTCTGGTATCGAGTATCGTTCTGGTATCGAGTATCGTTCTGGTATCGAGTATCGTTCTGGTATCGAGTATCGTTTCGGTATCGAGTATCGTTCTGGTATCGAGTATCGTTTCGGTATCGAGTATCGTTCTGGTATCGAGTGTTGTTCTGGTATCGAGTATCATTCTGGTATCGAGTGTTGTTCTGGTATCGAGTATCGTTTCGGTATCGAGTATCGTTCTGGTATCGAGTATCGTTTCGGTATGGAGTATCGTTCTGGTATCGAGTATCATTCTGGTATCGAGTATCGTTCTGGTATCGAGTATCGTTCTGGTATCGAGTGTTGTTCTGGTATCGAGTATCGTTCTGGTATCGAGTATCGTTTCGGTATCGAGTATCGTTTCGGTATCGAGTATCGTTCTGGTATCGAGTATCGTTCTGGTATCGAGTATCGTTCTGGTATCGAGTATCGTTCTGGTATCGAGTATCGTTCTGGTATCGAGTGTTGTTCTGGTATCGAGTATCATTCTGGTATCGAGTATCGTTCTGGTATCGAGTATCGTTTCGGTATCGAGTATCGTTCTGGTATCGAGTATCGTTCTGGTATCGAGTATCGTTCTGGTATCGAGTATCGTTCTGGTGTCGAGTATCGTTCTGGTATCGAGTATCGTTCTGGTATCGAGTATCGTTTTGGTATCGAGTATCGTTCTGGTATCGAGTATCGTTCTGGTGTCGAGTATCGTTTCGGTATCGAGTATCGTTCTGGTATCGAGTATCGTTCTGGTGTCGAGTATCGTTCTGGTGTCGAGTATCGTTTCGGTATCGAGTATCGTTCTGGTATCGAGTATCGTTTCGGTATCGAGTATCGTTTCGGTATCAAGTATCGTTCTGGTATCGAGTATCGTTCTGGTATCGAGTATCATGCTACTTAACCTGGTATCGGTATTGAAGTCAAATTTCTGGTATCGTGACAACACTACACTACACTACACTATACAGTACAGATTAGTGTTCCCAAGTCTCATTGGGTTGCCAAGTCTCATTGGGTTGCCAAGTCTCATTGGGTTGCCAAGTCTCATTGGGTTGCCAAGTCTCATTGGGTTGCCAAGTCTCATTGGCAACACTATACAGTCATCATGAGCATGAAAACCAACCATTCTTTGACTCAACACTGGGTGTTTCATAAGCATGAATAGGGTCAAATAGGAAACATATTACAGCTGATCCAGATCAGTTTAGGAGTGTGAAGATACTCTATATTAGTCATCAGTAGAAAACTAATTTCAAAAGTATCCAATGACATTATTTAAATATTCCTTGAGAGTAGACAGCTACCAATCAGGCCACGGCCCTGTTGAGGTAAAAAAAAAAATCTGGCTTTTAAGGGGTTAAAAATAAAAAGGGACACAAAATGAGGTATTGTCACTGCCATGTTACAGAGGTCACCCAGTCCATTGTTAGTTTACTTCGTTTACTTCTAGGACAGACAGGGTCACTTAAAGTGGTTCATTACTAGCCTAAGTACACTATTTACTAGCCTAAGTACTTTACTAACTCATACTAGGAAGTTAAACAGAATATACAGTGTTGACCACAAAAAGAGATTTCCTCAATCGTAGCCTACAAAAGAGAAATCCTTTTTGTCTTCTCTCTTCCAGGTTAAATGTCATACTTTTAGATGAAGGTCCCACCCAAGACAGACTCTCACTACAGTAACGTTGCCTTTAAGCTGTAAAAATGAACCATGCCACAACACGGCTACAAGTTGTCAAGCTTTTACACTTTCCACTTACTTTTTGCTATTATACTTTATTATTTTTTACACTTTCCTAAAACTAATAAAGTATTTTAATCACTATCTATTTTGTACTGTGTGATTTATTAAGTACGACAGGTTGAATAATGCCAATGGAACGCATATTTTATTTTTCACTTTACATTTACTACAAATATTTTACTGTACATTTAATTGTACTTAAAAGTAGATACAGAACAAATACATCTTAGCTTTGTACCACTTAAAGTGAATTGTTATTCTTCCCATAGGGGCGGCAGGGTAGCCTAGTGGTTAGAGCGTTGGACTAGTTGAAATTAAGAATTTGTTCATAACTGACTTGCCGAGTTAAATAAAGGTAAAATAAAAATAGCTTTAATACTGAGTACACCATATTCTGTCATTAGTAAAAACCTGCAACAACTTAGAGAAAGGGTAGTAACTTGACTACTATTCAATTCCAAATACTGGAAGATTACTGCATCATTATAACCATAGCAACAACATATTCACATTCTTCCTTCCGTGTTTAACAGGAGTTGAATACTACCGGATTTGAGTGAATTAGTGTCAGTGTTTTTGTCTCAACCTACTGTATATTGTTTGTTCAACGTACACCATCACATTACCATTTCATACAAAGTGTGTTATTTTCAGGGCTAATCATACATGGTCTGTTCCTGTCATTGTGGCTGTGATAGACTGATCCCAGTCCAGCCCAGGAAAACAGACCTGACTTCCCTGCCTGTCAACTGTCACAGTATATCAAGCGCGGATAGGCCGATTACCAGGAAGTAGTGTGTGGCTGAAGGCCCCTATAGGCTGAAGACAGGAAATGGGAGGGCAGTTGAAGATTTGAACAGAGAAGAACAGGAACACTGTCTGGCTGCCTGTCAACCTGTCTTTCTGTCGATCTGTCTATCCAGCCGACGGTCTGTTTGTCAGGTTGTCTGTTTGTTGGGTTGATTGTCTAGCCGTCTGTCTAGCCTTCTAGGCCATCAAAGGGAACATAACACTTGACATAGGATCTGACTAAAAATACTTGAATAAGTCATAGACCCATTGCCCTTTATGGTTGTGAGGTCTGGGGTCAGCTCACCAAGCAATAATTCACAAAATGGAAGAGATGCCAACACATTTCACCACAAAGTCCTCACTTACAGAGAGAGGATCCTAGAGAAGAGTCCCTTCAGCCAGCTATTTCTGGGACTGTTCACACACAGAAACACAAACAGACCCCACAGGGCCCCAGGACAGCAACACAATTAGACCCAACCAAATCATGAGAAAACAAAAAATAACTATTTGACACTGGAAAGAATCAACCACAAATTGGAGCAAACTAGAATGCTATTTGGCCCTAAACAGAGAGTACACAGTGACAGAATACCTGACCACTGTGACTGACCCAAACTTAACGAAATCCTTGACTATGTACAGACTCAGTTATCCTAGACTTGCTATTGAGAAAGGCCGCCATAGGCAGACCTTTCTCTCAAGAGAAGACAGGCTATGTGCTCACTGCCCACAAAATGAGGTGGAAACTGAGCTGCACTTCCTAACCTCCTGCCAAATGTATGACCATATTAGAGACACATATTTCCCACAGATTACACAGACCCACAAAGAATTAGAAAACAAATTAAACATGAATAAACTCCCATATCGGTTAGGTGAAATACCGCAAAGTGCCAACACAGCAGAAACATTTGTGGCCTGTTGCCATTACAAAAGGGCAACCAGTAAATACCACCAATATTTATCTGTCTAGACAACAGGAGACAAAACCAGACTGCTCTGTCCAGTACAAATCACCAAACACACCAGTTAAACCAACCACAGTGCACAAGCTTTGACATAATTTCATGTTTCCATGTTTCAATTCACCCGTCAATAAACCCATTCACCTCTCTCTTATTTTAATACCTACCAGTTATTGCTACGTGAGGCTCTCCTGCTAGAAACACACAACTTTTTGTTGTGAGAGGCACGTCTGTCTGTCGGGATGTCTGTCGGGATGTCTGTCGGGATGTTTGTCGGGTCGGTCTGTCGGGCTTTGTCTGTCTGTCTAGCTAGCCATTTGTGTCTGTTTGTCCGTCTGTCCAGCCTTCTGTTGGGCTGTCTTGTCTGTCCAGCTGTCTTTCTGTCCAGCCGTCTGCCTGTCTGTCTATCCATCTGTCTGTCAGGCTGTCTGTCGGGCTGCCTGTCTTTCTGTCGTCTGTCTGCCAGCCAGTCTGTCTGTCTATCCAGCCGTCTGTCTGTCTGTCAGGTTGTCTGTTTGTTGGGTTGATTGTCTAGCCATCTGTCTAGCCGTTGGTCTGTCAGGCTCTCTAGCTGTCTGCCTGTCTGTCTCTGTCTAGCTGTCTGTTTGTATGTTTAACCGTCCGGCTGTCTGCCTGTCTGTCTGTCCTGTCATCTACTTGTCTGTCTAGCCTCCTTCCTTTCTGTCGGACTGTCTGCCTGTCTGTCTAGCTCTTTTCCTGTCTGTCTAGTTGTCTGCCTGTCTGTCTAGCTGTCTGTTTTGTCTGTCTAGCCATCTCTGTCGGGCTGTCTGTTGGGCTGTTTGTTGGGCTGTCTGTCAGGCTGTCTGTCTGTTGGGCTGACTGTCTGTCAGGCTGTTTGTTGGGCTGTCTGTCAGGCTGTCTGTCTGTTGGGCTGACTGTCTGTCAGGCTGTTTGTTGGGCTGTCTGTCAGGCTGTCTGTCTGTCAGGCTGTTTGTTGGGCTGTCTGTCGGGCTGTCTGTCTGTTGGGCTGTCTGTCTGTTGGGCTGTCTGTCTGTCGGGCTGTCTGTCTGTCGGGCTGTCTGTCTGTTGGGCTGTCTGTCTGTTGGGCTGTCTGTCTGTCGGGCTGTCTGTCTGTCGGGCTGTCTGTCTGTTGGGCTGTCTGTCTGTTGGGCTGTCTGTCAATAGTACTTTACAGGAGCTGCTCATGAGGACGTTAATGCAACCGGATCATGTACTTTCAGATGCAACACCACCATTCACAGTAACACCCTCACCTCTCTCTCTCTCTCTCTTTCCTCTCTCTCTCTCTTTCCTCTCTCTCTCTCTCTCTCTCTCTCTCTCTCTCTCTCTCTCTCCTCTCCCTCTATCTCTCTCTCTCTCTCTCTCTCTCTCTCTCTCTCTATCTCCTCTCTCTCTCTCTCTCTCCTCCCTCTATCTCTCTCTCTCTCTCTCTCTCTCTCTCTCTCTCTCTCTCTCCTCTCTCTCTCTCTCTCTCTCTCTCTATCTCTCTCCTCTCTCTCTCTCTCTCTCTCTCTCTCTCTCTCTCTCTCTCCCTCTCTCTCTCTCTCTCTCCCTCCCTCTATCTCTCTCTCTCCCTCCCTCTATCTCTCTCTCTCTCCCTCCCTCTATCTCTCTCTCTCCCTCCCTCTATCTCTCTCTCTCCCTCCCTCTATCTCTCTCCCTCCCTCTATCTCTCTCTCCCTCCCTCTATCTCTCTCTCTCTCCTCCCTCTATCTCTCTCCCTCCCTCTATCTCTCTCCCTCTCTCTCCCTCACCTCTCCCTCTCTCTCTCCCTCTCTCTCTCTCTCCCTCCCTCTATCTCTCTCTCCCTCCCTCTATCTCTCTCTCTCTCCCTCTATCTCTCTCTCTCTCCCTCCCTCTATCTCTCTCCCTCTCTCTCCCTCACTCTCCCACTCTCTCTCTCCCTCTATCCTCTCTCCCTCCCTCTCTCTCTCCCTCCCTCCCTCTATCTCTCTCTCCCTCCCTCCCTCTCTCTCTCCCTCCCTCTATCTCTCTCCCTCTATCTCTCTGTCTCTCTCTCTCTCCCTCCCTCTATCTCTCTCTCTCCCTCCCTCTCTCCCTCCCTCTATCTCTCTCTCCCTCCCTCCCTCTCTCTCTCCCCTCCCGCTATCTCTCTCCCTCTATCTCTCTGTCTCTCTCTCTCTCCCTTCCTCTCTCTTCTCTCCCTCTCCCTCTCCCTCTCCCTCTCCCTCTCTCTGTCTCTCTTTCCCTCCTCTCTCTCTCTCTCTCTCTCTCTCTCTCTCCCTCTATCTCTCTCTCTCTCTCTCTCTCTCTCTCTCTCTCTCTCTCTCTCTCTCCTCTCCCTCTATCTCTCTCTCTCTCTCTCTCTCTCTCTCTCTCTCTCTCTCTCTCTCTCTCTCTCTCTACCTCTCCCTCTATCTTCTCTCTCTCTCTCTCTATCTCCCTCCCTCTATCTCTCTCCCTCCCTCCCTCTATCTCTCTCTCTCTCTCTCTCTACCTCTCCCTCTATCTCTCTCTCTCTCTATCTCCCTCCCTCTCTCTCTCTCCCTCTCTCTCTCTCTCTCTCCCTCTCTCTCTCTCCCTCCCTCTATCTCTCTCCCTCCCTCCCTCTATCTCTCTCTCTCTCTCTCTCTACCTCTCCCTCTATCTCTCTCTCTCTCTATCTCCCTCCCTCTATCTCTCTCCCTCCCTCTCTCTCTCTCCCCTCTCTCTCTCTCCCTCCCTCTATCTCTCTCCCTCCCTCCCTCTATCTCTCTCTCTCTCCCTCCCTCTACCTCTCCCTCTATCTCTCTCTCTCTCTCTCTCTATCTCCCTCCCTCTATCTCTCTCCCTCTCTCTCTCTCTCTCTCTCCTCTCTCTCTCTCTCTCTCTCTCCTCCCTCTATCTCTCTCCCTCCCTCTATCTCTCTCTCTCCCTCCCTCTATCTCTCTCTCTCCCTCCCTCTATCTCTCTCTCTCCCTCCCTCTATCTCTCTCTCTCCCTCCCTCTATCTCTCTCTCCCTCCCTCTATCTCTCTCTCTCTCCCTCCCTCTATCTCTCTCCCTCCCTCTATCTCTCTCCCTCTCTCTCCCTCACCCTTCCCCTCTCTCTCCCTCTATTCTCTCTCTCCCTCCCCTATCTCTCTCTCCCTCCTCTCTCTCTCCCCTCCCTCTATCTCTCTCTCTCTCCCTCCCTCTCCCTCTCTCTCTCTCTCCCTCCCCTCTATCTCTCTCTCTCCCTCCCTCTCTCCCTCCCTCTATCTCTCTCTCCCTCCCTCCCTCTATCTCTCTCTCCCTCCTCTATCTCTCTCTCTCTCCCTCCCTCTATCTCTCTCTCTCCCTCCCTCTATCTCTCCTCCCTCTATCTCGCTCTCCCTCCCTCTATCTCTCTCCCTCCCTCTATCTCTCTCCCTCTCTCTCCCTCACCTCTCCCTCTCTCTCTCTCCCTCTATCTCTCTCTCTCCCTCCCTCTATCTCTCTCTCCCTCCCTCTATCTCTCTCTCCCTCCCTCTATCTCTCTCTCTCTCCCTCCCTCTATCTCTCTCCCTCCCTCTATCTCTCTCCCTCTCTCTCCCTCACCTCTCCCTCTCTCTCTCTCCCTCTATCTCTCTCTCCCTCCCTCTATCTCTCTCTCCCTCCCTCTATCTCTCTCTCTCTCCCTCCCTCTATCTCTCTCCCTCCCTCTATCTCTCTCCCCTCTCTCTCCCTCACCTCTCCCTCTCTCTCTCTCTCTCCCTCCCTCTATCTCTCTCTCTCCCTCCCTCTCTCCCTCCCTCTATCTCTCTCTCCCTCCCTCCCTCTATCTCTCTCTCCCTCCCTCTATCTCTCTCTCTCTCCCTCCCTCTATCTCTCTCTCTCCCTCCCTCTATCTCTCCCTCCCTCTATCTCGCTCTCCCTCCCTCTATCTCTCTCCCTCCCTCTATCTCTCTCCCTCTCTCTCCCTCACCTCTCCTCTCTCTCTCTCCCTCTATCTCTCTCTCTCCCTCCCTCTATCTCTCTCCCTCTATCTCTCTGTCTCTCTCTCTCCCTTCCTCTATCTCTCTCTCCCTCTCCCTCTCCCTCTCCCTCTCCCTCTCTCTCTCTCTCTCTCTCTATCTCTCTCCCTCTCCCTCTCTCTCTCTCTCTCTCTCCCTCTATCTCTCTCCCTCTCTCTCTCTCCCTCCCTCTATCTCTCTCTCCCTCCCTCCCTCTATCTCTCTCTCCCTCCCTCTATCTCTCTCTTTCTCATGTTATCACTCCTTCACTCTCTCGCTCTTATGGTCTCTTTCCCTCCATTCTCATCTCCCTCCCCATCCGTTCTCTCTCTCTCTCTCACCTCCATCCTCTCTCTTTCTCTCACCCCATTCTCTCTCTCTCTTTCTCTCTCTCTCTTTCTCCCTGATGAGGACCAGTCATAATTTTTTCCCCTCCACTGTTCTTCCCTACTGCGTTACAGCTACAGTCTGTCTGAATGATTCTAACTCTAATGTAATTAATAGAGATTTAATGGCCCGTCCCAGGGAAACATCGCCATGGTCACTATCACATTCACTCAAATCACTTTTTAATTGGCCAAAAATGAGATGTGAATAAATATATTTGGTAATGGAGTGAGACTGAATACACTACGACGCTGTAGCTAAGGCAAACGCCTTAGATCAATGGGGCATAGTCTAGTGCCTTGAGTTTTGACCAGGAAAAACTCTGGGCTAGAGTTTTGGGTTATAACGAAAGGCCTGGAGTTTTTCCTGGTTAGTGTTACGTGGTAAGGAACAACTCAGGGCACTAGATATGATGTATCCATCTACACATGGTCTCTCCCTCTCTCTTTATCTTTCTCATTCTCTCTCTCTCTTTCTCTCTCTAACACCTGGCTCAGCTTTTCTGCAGGCACACACATCCCCTTCTCCTCTCCTCATCCTCTCCTCCTCTCCCAAATCTAGGACAGCCACAGTTTGAGAAGGTAAAAACCATGAAAGACAAATGAAAGGCTTCTCATTGGCAAAGAGATAAGAGGTGAATAAACAGGATATAGTGACAGAGCAGAGTGACTGAGTGTTGTTAGAGCTCTGTACTGTACAGCACAGTCTGTATGTGTCAGGAGTGTACTACAGACCCAGTGTGGCTACAGGTGCTCACTACCTTTTAATTTCACTGTTATGAAACCAGACAGACAATCTAATACATATCTGATCTATCTAGTCGTAGAATACATAGCCACACTGATCTGGATTAATCTTAATCTGATCTATCTAGTTGTAGGATACATAGCCACACTGATCTGGATTAATCTTAATCTGATCTATCTAGTTGTAGAATGTATAGCCACACTGATCTGGAGACTAACCTCTTCAATTGTTATGAGTCATGGATAGTATCATATTTCATACTAAATACTGTATGTCAGCCATTTTATCATGACTTTGTCAGATCTTCAGAGTTTCTATAGTACAGTATAGTACAGAACTGCATGCAGTGTGAAGTCACTCAGGACATGTTATAGAGAGGCAGAACACAACATTCAGTAACTCCTCCACCTCTATCTGATTCCAACACAGCTAGGGGACTGGTGATGGGCCTTCTTCTTGGGACAACCAATCAGGTTTCCACTGGTGTACAAATTCTTCCTGGTGAAGTGAACACAGTGAATACGATATGTTTATATCTAATCTCTCTGTTTCTCACTCACTCTCTCTCTCTCTCTTCCACCCTCTGTCCCCCTCTCTCTTTCTTTCTCCCTTCTCTCTCTTTCTCCCTCTCTCTCTCGCTCCCCCTCTCTCTTCCTCCCTCTCTCTCTTCCTCCCTCTCTCTCTCCTCTCTCTCTTTCTTCCCCCCCCCTCTCTCTTTCTCCCCCCCCTCTCTCTCTCTTTCTCTCTCTTACTCTCCCTCTCTCTCTCTGTCTCTCTATCTCTGTCTCTTTCTCTCAGATATTTCAGAGATGGAGTCCTACCATTCCTACTCTCCCCAGGAGGACAGGAGATCTCGTCACTCTGACCTCTCCTCCCATTCCTCTAATGAGAGAGACTACCCCAGGTAGGATGGAGGGAGGGAGGAATAGTAGTTCTATAATAGATAGAGATGGAGAGAGATAATAAAACCTGTCCGTGGAGGAATAGATGGATATGAGAAGAGGAGAACACAGATACAGTGTACCTCAGTCAGAAATATTATGAAAGTTGTTACTGTACTGTGTAATAAATAATACACTGCATTCTTAGTGTGGATGACTGAGTGGAGGGAGTGGATGGATGGATAGATAGATGATGGATGACTGAGTGGATGGATGGATGACTGAATGGATGGATGATGGATGACTGAGTGGGTGGATGGATAGATGGATGATGGATGGATGGATGAATGGAAATATGTGAGATTAGTTACAGGAGGTGAGCTACAATATAGGACATGTAGAGGTACTGTTCCAGTATACTGTAGGTCAGGTAAAGGTACTGTTCCAGTATACTGAAGGTCAGGTAGAGGTATTGTTCCAGTATAGGACAGGTAAAGGTACTGTTCCAGTATTGTTCCAGTATAGGACAGGTAAATGTACTGTTCCAGTATTGTTCCATTATACTGTTGGTCAGATAGAGGTACTGTTCCAGTATACTGTTGGTCAGGTAGAGGTACTGTTCCAGTATTGTTCCAGTATACTGTTGGCCAGGTAAAGGTACTGTTCCAGTATTGTTCCAGTATACTGTTGGTCAGATAGAGGTACTGTTCCAGTATTGTTCCAGTATACTGTTGGTCAGGCAAATGTACTGTTCCAGTATTGTTCCAGTATACTGTTGGACAGGTAAAGGTACTGTTCCAGTATTGTTCCAGTATACTGTTGGTCAGGTAAATGTACTGTTCCAGTATTGTTCTAGTATAGGTCAGGTAGAGGTACTGTTCCAGTATTGTTCCAGTATACTGTTGGTCAGGTAAATGTACTGTTCCAGTATTGTTCTAGTATACTGTTGGTCAGGTAAATGTACTGTTCCAGTATTGTTCTAGTATAGGTCAGGTAGAGGTATTGTTCCAGTATTGTTCCAGTATAGGTCAGGTAGAGGTACTGTTCCAGTATTGTTCCAGTATACTGTTGGTCAGGTAGAGGTACTGTTCCAATATTGTTCCAGTATACTGTTGGTCAGGTAAATGTACTGTTCCAGTATTGTTCCAGTATAGGACAGGTAAAGGTACTGTTCCAGTATTGTTCCAGTATACTGTTGGTCAGGTAAAGGTTCTGTTCCAGTATTGTTCCAGTATACTGTTGGTCAGGTAGAGGTATTGTTCCAGTATTGTTCCAGTATAGGACAGGTAAAGGTACTGTTCCAGTATTGTTCCAGTATACTGTTGGTCAGGTAAAGGTTCTGTTCCAGTATTGTTCCAGTATACTGTTGGTCAGGTAGAGGTATTGTTCCAGTATAGGTCAGGTAGAGGTACTGTTCCAGTATTGTTCCAGTATAGGTCAGATAGAGGTACTGTTCCAGAATTGTTCCAGTATACTGTTGGTCAGGTAGAGGTATTGTTCCAGTATAGGTCAGATAGAGGTACTGTTCCAGTATTGTTCCAGTATTGTTCCTGTGTCCAACCTGTCCAGTGTGTCCTTCCCACCCAGACCTCTAACCAGCCTGGAAGACTCTCCAAGGGTAGCCAAGATGTCTGCCATGGCCTCACCTTTCAGGGTTCCCCCGCTACAGGACCCCCCCTCCCCGGGCCCTGCCACCCTGGAATCAGAGGGTCTGCCACGCCTCGACGAACCACCAGGTACCCACAATGCATATTTTACCCACATTGCAATGCATCAAGAACAAGTGGCCTCAAATCCTACCTAGGCCCTGTTTAAATGTAATCTTATAACATTAGTACCCAGATTTTTAGACTACTGCTTTTCAACCTGACATTGTCCTTCAGTGGATGAGTATGTAGACAACGAGTCAATGATGAGAACTCACCCATCACTATTTGTTTCAGTGTGTTAATGCATATGTGTTTGTTGTTTTCCAGTGTCAGCAAAGACCACTCCTAAGATTCTGCTACGCCCCAGCCCAGAGGAGGAAGAGCTCTACGGGTGAGTAAGATCACAGCCCAGAGGAGGAAGAGCTCTACGGGTGAGTAAGATCACAGCCCAGAGGAGGAAGAGCTCTACGGGTGAGTAAGATCACAGCCCAGAGGAGGAAGAGCTCTACGGGTGAGTAAGATCACAGCCCAGAGGAGGAAGAGCTCTACGGGTGAGTAAGATCACAGCCCAGAGGAGGAAGAGCTCTACGGGTGAGTAAGATCACAGCCCAGAGGAGGAAGAGCTCTACGGGTGAGTAAGATCACAGCCCAGAGGAGGAAGAGCTCTACGGGTGAGTAAGATCACAGCCCAGAGTTATTCTGCTTTATAAGAAACCCTGACCTGACTGTTTAGTAAAGGTTACATATGGAAGAGGAAGAGTCCGAGGAAGAGGGGCAGGAGAAAGAAAGGAGTGATAGTATTCCTCTAGACTTTTTATTTGACTGAACCTTTATTTAACTAGGCAAGTCAGTTAACATCTTTGTCGTCAATCTTCGTTTAAATAAATACAAATTCTTAAGACCGTCATGGTACCAATATTTGCTTCTAATACATCAGATGT
This sequence comes from Oncorhynchus mykiss, assembly GCF_057628025.1. Lineage (NCBI taxonomy): Eukaryota > Metazoa > Chordata > Actinopteri > Salmoniformes > Salmonidae > Oncorhynchus > Oncorhynchus mykiss. Next base: position 78,418,862 of record NC_143032.1, read on the forward strand.
AAACTCAGCAAAAAAAAGAAACGTCCCTTTTTCTGGACCCTGTCTTTCAAAGATAATTCTTCACAGGTCTTCATTGTAAAGGGTTTAAACACTGTTTTCCATGCTTGTTCAATGAACCATAAACAATTAATGAACATGCACCTGTGGAACGGTCGTTAAGACACTAACAGCTTACAGACGGTAGTCAATTAAGGTCACAGTTATGAAAACTTAGGACACTAAAGAGGCCTTTCTACTGATTCTAAAAAACACCAAAAGAAAGATGCCCAGGGTCCCTGCTCATCTGCGTGAACATGCTTTAGGCATGCTGCAAGGAGGCATGAGGACTGCAGATGTGGCCAGGGTAATAAATTGCAATGTCCGTACTGTGAGATGCCTAAGACAGTGCTACAGGGAGACAGGACGGACAGCTGACCATCCTCGCAGTGGCAGAGCACGTGTAACAACACCTGCACAGGATCGGTACATCCGAACACCACACCTGTCTGACAGGTACAGGATGGCAACAACAACTGCCCGGGTTACACCAGGAACGCACAATCCTTCCGTCAGTTCTCAGACTGTCCGCAATAGGCTGAGAGAGGCTGGACTGAGGGCTTGTAGGCCTGTTGTAAGGCAGGTCCTCACCAGACATCACTGGCAACAATGTCGCCTATGGGCACAAACCCACCGTCGCTGCGTTACACCGAGGCGTTACACCGAGGCCTGTACTCTGGAGCGGGATCGATTTAGAGGTGGAGGGTCCGTCATGGTCTGGGGCGGTGTGTCACCGCATCATCGGACTGAGCTTGTTGTCATTGCAGGCAATCACAATGCTGTGTGTTACAGGGAAGACATCCTCCTCTCTCATGTGGTACCCTTCCTGCAGGCTCATCCTGACATGACCCTTCAGCATGACAATGCCACCAGCCATACTGCTCGTTCTGTGTGTGATTTCCTGCAAGACAGGAATGTCAGTGTTCTGCCATAGCCAGCGAAGAGCCAGGATCTCAATCCCATTAAACATGTCTGGGACCTGTTGGATCGGAGGGTGAGGGCTAGGGCCATTCCTCCCAGAAATGTCTGGGAACTTGCAGGTGCCTTGGTGGAAGAGTGGGGTAACATCTCACAGCAAGAACTGGCAAATCTGGTGCAGTCCATGAGGAGGAGATGCACTGCAGTACTTAATTGCAGCTGGTGGCCACATCAGATATTGACTGTTACTTTAGATTTTAACCCCCCCCTTTTTTTCAGGGACACATTATTCCATTTCTGTTAATCACATGTCTGTGGAACTTGTTCAGTTTATGTTTCAGTTGTTGAATCTTATGTTCATACAAATATTTACACACGTTAAGTTTGCTGAAAATAAACACAGTTGACAGTGAGAGGACGTTTCTTTTTATCCTGAGTTTATGTCCTTAAACCGATAATTTAAAAACCATGCACAGAAGAAGTTATAATGATAGTTCCGTTGCTCATGGCAGCCTGCAGTACTCCAGTCAGCCTTCAACTTGAATTACTCAATGATTTTTATTTATTTATTATTTAATAACTAGGCAAGCCAGTTAAGAACAAATTATTATTTCCAATGACGGCCTACCAAAAGGCCTCCTGCGGGGACGGGGGCTGGGATCAAACAAAAGATGTTGGACAAAACACACATCACGACAAGAGAGACAACACAACACTACATATAGAGAAACCTAAGACAGCAACACAACATGGCAGCACAGCATGGCAGAAACACATGACAACACAGCATGGTAACAACACCACATGACAACACAGCATGGTAGCAACACCACATGACAACACAGCATGGTAGCAACACCACATGACAACACAGCATGGTAGCAACACCACATGACAACACAGCATGGTAGCAACACATGACAACACAGCATGGTAGCAACACATGACAACACAGCATGGCAGCAACACATGACAACACAGCATGGCAGCAACACATGACAACACAGCATGGTAGCAACACATGACAACACAGCATGGCAGCAACACATGACAACACAGCATGGCAGCAACACATGACAACACAGCACGGTAGCAACACATGACAACACAGCATGGCAGCAACACATGACAACACAACATGGCAGCAACACATGACAACACAGTATGGTAGCAACACCACATGACAACACAGCATGGTAGCAACACATGACAACACAGCATGGTAGCAACACATGACAACACAGCATGATAGCAACACATGACAACACAGCATGGCAGCAACACATGACAACACAGCATGGTAGCAACACCACATGACAACACAACATGGGAGCAACACCACATGACAACACAACATGGGAGCAACACATGACAACACAGCATGGTAGCAACACCACATGACAACACAACATGGGAGCAACACCACATGACAACACAACATGGGAGCAACACCACATGACAACACAGCATGGTAGCAACACCACATGACAACACAACATGGGAGCAACACATGACAACACAACATGGGAGCAACACCACATGACAACACAACATGGTAGCAACACCACATGACAACACAGCATGGTAGCAACACCACATGACAACACAGCATGGTAGCAACACATGACAACACAGCATGGCAGCAACACATGACAACACAGCATGGCAGCAACACATGACAACACAGCATGGTAGCAACACATGACAACACAGCATGGCAGCAACACATGACAACACAGCATGGCAGCAACACATGACAACACAGCACGGTAGCAACACATGACAACACAGCATGGCAGCAACACATGACAACACAACATGGCAGCAACACATGACAACACAGTATGGTAGCAACACCACATGACAACACAGCATGGTAGCAACACATGACAACACAGCATGGTAGCAACACATGACAACACAGCATGATAGCAACACATGACAACACAGCATGGCAGCAACACATGACAACACAGCATGGCAGCAACACATGACAACACAGCATGGGAGCAACACCACATGACAACACAACATGGGAGCAACACCACATGACAACACAACATGGGAGCAACACCACATGACAACACAGCATGGTAGCAACACCACATGACAACACAACATGGGAGCAACACATGACAACACAGCATGGCAGCAACACATGACAACACAGCACGGTAGCAACACATGACAACACAGCATGGCAGCAACACATGACAACACAGCATGGCAGCAACACATGACAACACAGCATGGCAGCAACACATGACAACACAGCATGGCAGCAACACATGACAACACAGTATTGTAGCAACACCACATGACAACACAGCATGGTAGCAACACCACATGACAACACAACATGGGAGCAACACCACATGACAACACAGCATGGTAGCAACACCACATGACAACACAACATGGGAGCAACACCACATGACAACACAACATGGTAGCAACACCACATGACAACACAGCATGGTAGCAACACCACATGACAACACAACATGGTAGCAACACCACATGACAACACAACATGGGAGCAACACCACATGACAACACAGCATGGTAGCAACACCACATGACAACACAACATGGGAGCAACACATGACAACACAGCATGGCAGCAACACATGACAACACAGCACGGTAGCAACACATGACAACACAGCATGGCAGCAACACATG
>NC_143032.1:79062500-79145000 GCF_057628025.1 Oncorhynchus mykiss
GAGCTGTCCATGAATTTGAGAGGGGTTTCATTTCCCTTGCAACCCTCATCGCTCTAGTGTATTAGTTGATGTTGAAGTGGTATGCAATGGTTATTTGTATACCAATTGCATACTGTTGTATTCATGTGATACACTATATATACACCAGTATGTGGACACCCCTTCAAATGAGTGGATTCAGCTATTTCAGCCACACCCGTTGGTGACGGGTATATAAAATCGAGCACACAGCCATGCAATCTCCATAGACAAACATTGACAGTAGAATGGCCTTACTGAAGAGCTCAATGACTTTCAACGTGGCACCGTCATAGGATTCCACCTTTCCAACAAGTCAGTACATCAAATTTCTGCCCTGCTAGAGCTGCCCCAGTCAACAGTAAGTGCTGTTCTTGTGAAGTGGAAACGTCTAGGAGCAACAACGGCTCAGCCTCGAAGTGGTAGACCACACAAGCTCACAGAACGGGACCGCCGAGTGCTGAAGCATGTAAAAATGCCTTTCCTCGGTTGCAACACTCACTAACGAGTTCCAAACTGCCTCTGGAAGCAATGTCAGCACAAGAACTGTTCGTCGAGAGCTTCATGAAATCTCTGGAGTGATGACTCACGTTTCATCATCTGTCAGTCTGATGGACAAATATGGGTTTGGCGGATACCAGGAGAACGCTACCTGTAATGTAGGGTATGTAAACACATAAAAGTGGCATTGTTTTTTTAAACATTTATTACATTAATTTTTCCATTATTAAAGTGGCTGGAGTTGAGTCAGTATGTTGGCAGCAGCCACTCAATGTTAGTGGTGGCTGTTTAACAGTCTGATGGCCTTGAGATAGAAGCTGTTTTTCAGTCTCTCGGTCCCTGCTTTGATGCACCTGTACTGACCTCACCTTCTGGATGATAACGGGGTGAACAGGCAGTGGCTCGGGTGGTTGATGTCCTTGATTATCTTTTTGGCCTTCCTGTGACATCGGGTGGTGTAGGTGTCCTGGAGGGCAGGTAGTTTGCCCCCGGTGATGCGTTGTGCAGACCTCACTACCCTCTGGAGCGCCTTACGGTTGTGGGAGGACCAGTTGCCGTACCAGGCGGTGATACAGCCCGACAGGATGCTCTCGATTGTGCATCTGTAAAAGTGTTTTTGGTGACAAGCCAAATTTCTTCAGCCTCCTGAGGTTGAAGAGGCGCTGCTGCGCCTTCTTCACCACGCTGTCTGTGTGGTTGGACCATGCATAGTGCCAACTGTAAAGTTTGGTGATGAAGGAATAATGACATTGAAATATTCTCAAACATGAAAATGAGAAGTTTGTGTGATTGATCGTTGATCAATTCCATTTTAATAGAATAAATGTGTGTTGAGAGGAAGTTATAGTTGCATTCATTTACATTTGAGTAATTTAGCAGACGCTCTAATCCAGAGCGATTACAGGAGCTTTGAACCAGCGACGTTTCGGGTCACTGGCACAACGCTCTTAACAACTAGTATTTGCCGCCCTGCACAGTTTAACTGGTTTAGAGAAAACCCATCAATAACATCTGATATGGAAACATGTGTTGATCAATTCTTCTTGTCATTTAAAAAAAAAAAAAAACCTTTCGCTGTTGTGTTGTCTCTCCTGTTTCTCTTTTCAGGAATCTTCAGACTCAGGTCACTCAAATGTCTTGCTATGTAGGCTTTTATTGGATTATTTTCTTTAGCTATTTTAACCTTTTTTTTAAAATACCTTCATTGAAGAGATGACTGAATTCATTCACATTTTAATTACATTGTAATGACATAATCAGAAATCATTATTTTGACATATTAGATATTACCCCCACGAAAGAGGCAGGCTTTCGCCCAGTAATATGCGATGCTGATTGGCTAGAGAGGTTTAACAATGTATCAATTGACAAAATATTTCGCGGAATAGTTTATATGTTGTGTCATTAACAGCCTATATAAATATTTTTATTTTAATATTTTCTAATTCAATAGGCTATTCGTCTGATAATTCATCAAACAGAAAATACGTAAAATAAGTATTGTCTTTTGGGGTCATTTAAATGTTTTAAAATGTATTTTGACTGCAGGCAAAGTCGATTATGTAACGAGATTGTGCGTGCGCACTCATCTCCAGTTGGCCGCTTGGGCACGCAATTATGGGTAACTGCACCGGGCAATGTGAGGCGAGCATGCGCTAAAGCAAGCACAGATTTACGTAGGCCCAACACATAATAATACCATCACTGATGTTTACGTACGGAATTTAAATAAATAAAAGACTTATTCGCGGAGAAAACATTCTTCAACAGAACGAACGTGAGTTATATTGTTATTTTACGGCTCTTTTACGCGCCGCACTCGTTTTGTATGGGTGAATAATTCGGTATTTTTATTGTGCGTTTATTGAGCAAGTTTGATCAGCATCTCGGACGCACTGGTTGGATTAGGGATTGTTTGAACCCAGTCACTCCAGAAAGCTTTTTCAAAACAAACGGAGCCCCCACTAGGTTTTATAAACAGCTGAATGTATCTTAGATCAAAGCTTTTTACTTGCAGAGAGAATATATGACCTCAATAGGTCGAGAACAAAATGTTCCAATCTCAGGATGAAGACTTTGTTAAATGTCCATCAGACCGTGATTTCATCCCGAATTCATGGGCAGTATGTTGCACAATACGTTATGTAAGTGGTACGGAACGGAGGGCATTTAGGTAATAGAGTTCAGTTGTTAATGCTATGGAAAACGACGGTAATTTCGCAACCCAGGTCTAGCAAAGGTAAAATGCATGTCGCTCTCCCGCCAAGTCGGTTCCATAGGCTAAATGTAAATTCGTAGATTGTTATGTTTAGATAAAGCCTATATTCTGCCAATGTATTGGTTTATTAATGGGGCAGTAGACCTATGTTTTCCTTGTGAATTCGTTTAAAGATCGAATGTATTGTCGTGCGAAATACAGTAAATACAACAAGCCTTTCAACTTGCACTACTTGATTTCTGTGTGATCAGCTGGTTGACAGGTTCGAATGAAGTAGACCGACCACTTGCTTCACAATGGTCTTTGCTTGGCTTTATTTCGATCATTATTTCATAACTTCTTTTTCGAGTAGTATGTGTGTGTGTGTGTGTGTTGGATTCTAGTCGTACAGCATGGCTACAAGGCAGAGTAGAGTACACACCCACTCTTTTGTGTTTGCAAAAAATACCCCCCCCCCCTTCTTTCTTCTCACTCTCTCTTTCTTGGTTTCCCCATTCTGTTGTTGAACTTTTTGTTCCAAACGTGAGGGATAGCCTAGTAATGCTGGTATATTAAGAAAGTTGTGAATAATCATTGCAAATGTTATGCCTTCATATCGTGAAAGAACAGGATTTCAATATTCCTGCGCGCCACCTATGCAAACGTGTGCGTGATAACTGCGTAGTCAGCATTTTATGCAGTTCGGTTGTTTTTTTGCGTTGGAAACATTTAGTTACATTCTAGGAATACTCTTCGGTTTGATTTTCATGTTGACTTGGTTACTTTTTGGATTTAGCTTGACGGCAGTTCAAATGTGTAGCCTATTTTGAAGAAGCATTTTACATTTTTTCTTGTGATTAAAACGGTTTAGGTCCCAAAATGCACAATAAATGTGAAATGTTATGTGAAGTAGGGAAAAAAAGAGACCAGGAGGGTATTTCAAATGTTATCTGCATTTTTACTGTACTTGTTACATGTGAACTTGCATGTGCAATGCCCCACTCCACCCTGTTTGTATCCAATGCAATGGCAATGGCTAAAGGGGTAGTTCACTATTTTACAACATGATGTTAGACTTTTTCCTACCATAAAAGTAGTCTATGGGCCATGAGAAATTGTAATCCAGTGTTCTTTTTTAAATGTATTTTTTAAACAACCACCACAAATTTAGCGAATTTTAGCCACCGCTAGCTAAAACTCTATGGGGGGGGGGGGGGGGGGGGGGGGGTGAGGAGTCACTTGAAAACAACTCCATATTTGGTTTGATGTTACGTAAAAGTGATATAGAGCCTGTTGCCCAACTATTAGGTACTTTAGTTATGTTGTCTTCAAGATATCACTTTCTCTCCTAAATTGACTTAATATTTTATTTGGGTACTAGTGATGGGAAGTTCGGCTCTTTTTGCTGACTCTGATCTATTCCACTCATTCAGTCAACAGAGTCAAATCTTTCAACTAATTTTGTTCATTTGAGTCAGTAATGCCCAGAGTATGCAGGACCCCCAACCGACGGAAGGAGGATAGATCACTCTACTATTCACTAAAAACACCCTGTCCTGGGGGCGTGTAGGGAGAGAGAGAGAGAGAGAGAGAGAGAGAGAAATGGAGTACAGTACAGTATTCACTACTAACACCCTGTCCTGGGGGTGTGTAGGGAGGGAGGAGTGGAGCACATCTGGGTTTCAATGGAATTACACACATTGGGCCTGAATCCGACCCGAGTTAAACTCGCTTAAATGGAACGTAATTCCCTTTTTATGCTCTTTTCTTTCAATGCATATTCTGACCTTGAGCTTAAGCATGAGCATAGTGTGCCATGTGGTTGTTGCTGAGGATCATTAGTTACAGGTGATGATATAAAAAAAGACATGTGGGCTAATTAAATCGTTATGGTGCGGAGCGCAGACCAAGCCATAACAGTTTGAACCCAACGCATGGTGCAATACTTAGCTGTGTCATCACACAGTTCAATGCTTAGTACAGGCAATAGATGAGGGTATAGTCTACTATTGTACACTATTCTCCCTATTATAATTATATGTACACTAATCTTCCAACATTACCATGGATTAAGGAATGGACATTTTCAGAATGAATCAAACCATCGTTTTGTTGTTGTTGTTGTGTATAAAGGCTCTCCAAACCAGTTGTTTATGACTCATAAATACTTTCATAATCCTAAATAATCTACAAGATCAGAGTATTTTTAAAAAATCTACCAGTTGGTTCTGAAACAGAGACTACTATGCATATATTAAGATGGCTTTCATTCATTGGTCCATAATATTCTCAACCTGTTCTCTCCATGTATTCTATTGAGTCTGTGGACAAAATTCCAACTTAAAGGGACGGCTTAAGATAAATGTACTAAAAACCCTATTGAATGAAAACTCCACTAGAAAATCTGTTGGCCAGCAAGTGAGAAGTTTTTAAGCGTTTGAATTGATTTATTCAGCATTTCCAAGGAACCACGCCTGCGAAGCCTGTAACGCACCTTCATAAGGTAAGTCTGAACAACAACTACTGAGAAGTGCGTCAGGAAGGCATAAAGTCTGAATTGGGCCCACACTTACTTTGGCTTTCTCTCACTTACAGACATGTTGGTCTGCCTCGCCGTCATACTTTCTTTCTCTCTCAAACACACACAACACACATCACAGACTTTATGCTTGGCTGTTAATGGCCTCTGACATTACAGGGTGTGCCAGCAGAAACAGAGGTGGATGAGACAGACTGACAGACAGAAATAAGGGAATTGAGACTGTCACCATTCAGTTCAAATGAAAACACACACAGCTGGAGCTCTATATACTCGACTCTGTATAACGACCAGTTTTATATAACAGCCCTGTTTTCTCTGTTCATAATATGTGATGTTACATGGATGTTTGTGAGGCAGTGACACAAAACATAGATATCTACACACTGCATTCTGAGTCTGTTTTCTTGGTTGTGGAGGAAGTAGCACAAACATATAGCTTCTAACTTGTTCTTGATAACCCAGACACAAGTAGCATTGTGATGAGTCAAGTTGTGTACAAGTGGGTGCTGCACATTGGTGGTGGATGAGGTGAGTTTCCTCCTTACTAAAGACCTATTATTATTATTATAGCCTTCTGATGATATCGGAGGGGTGAACTACAAAGCTAGATAGATCTACTCAGGGTTTACTTAAGCTAACTAGCGTTAGTTAGATCCACATTCCAGCTCTGATATCTGGTCAAAAAGAGTATGACATTGTTGCTGCCTGTAGCACTGAATGCAAGGGAAGCCAGCGAGCATTTGGCCTATTTGGCCTTTAAATAAAATAATAGCCAATTAGCATTGAGCTAAACAGAGAGAGCTCAGCTGTGATTGGTCCTGGCACACCAAAAAAAGTGTCAAGGGAAGTCAGTTTGGATTTGGCTTCAGACCAATCACATCAGAAGGCAAACGTCAATGACAGAAAACTTGAATTTTTGCATCTCATTGTGGCTTGTTAGCTAGGTAAAATCATACATTGTACCCTGTGCCTGAGAGAATGGAAGTTAAAATCATATCAAACTTTATTTGTCACATGCGCCGACAGTGCAGTTCAATAACTATTTACCAAGTAAACTAAAGTAAAAAATAATAAAAAGTAACACAATAAAATAACAAAAACAAGGCTATATACAGGGGGTACCGGTACCGAGTCAGTGTGCGGGGGTAAAGGTTAGTCGTGGTAATTTATAGATTTAGGTAGGGGTGAAGTGACTATGCATATATAATAAACAGCATAGCAGCAGCGTAAAAAACAAATGGAGGGAGGGGAGTGTGAATGTAAATAGTCCAGTGGCCATTTGATGAATTGTTCAGCAGTCTTATGGCTTGGGGGTAGAAGCTGTTAAGGAGCCTTTTGGTCCTAGACTTGGCGTTACAGTACCGCTTGCCCTGCGGTAGCAGAGAAAACAGTCTATGACTTAGGTGACTGGGGTCTTTGACAAGGGTTTGGACTTTCCTCTGACACCGCCTATTCACCAGTATATACAGTTGAAGTCGGAAGTTTACGCACACTTAAGTTGGAGTCATTAAAACTCGTTTTTCAACCACTCCACAAATGTCTTGTTAACAAACTATAGTTTTGGCAAGTCGGTTAGGACATCTACTTTGTGCATGACACAAGTCATTTTTCCAACAATTGTTTACAGACAGATAATTTAACTTATAATTCACTGTATCACAATTCCAGTCTGTCAGAAGTTTACGTACACTACGTTGACTGTGCCTTTAAACAGCTTGGAAAATTCCATAAAACGATGTCATGGCTTTAGAAGCTTCTGATAGGCTAATTGACATAATTTGAGTCAATTGGAGGTGTACCTGTGGATGTATTTCAAGGCCTACCTTCCAACTCAGTGCCTCTTTGCTTGACATCATGGGAAAATAAAAATAAATCAGCCAAGACCTCAGAAAAAAATTGTAGACCTCCACAAGTCTGTTATATTCTTGGGAGCAGTTTCCAAACGCCTGAAGGTACCAAGTTCATCTGTACAAACAATAGTATGCAAGTATAAACACCATGGGACTACGCAGCCGTCATACCACTCAGGAAGGAGACGCATTCTGTCTCCTAGAGATGAACGTACTTTGGTACAAAAAGTGTAAATCAATCCCAGAACAACAGCAAAGGACCTTGTAAAGATGCTGGAGGAAACGGACACAAAAGTAAAAAAAATTATTTCACCTTTATATAACCAGGTGGGCTAGATGAGAACAAGTTCTCATTTACAACTGCGACCTGGCCAAGATAAAGCATAGCAGTTTGACACATACAGCAACACAGAGTTACACATGGAATAAACATACAGTCAATAATACAGTAGAAAGAAAAAAAAGTATATATACAGTGAGTGCAAATGAGGTAAGATAAGGGAGGTAAGGCAATAAATTGGCCATGGTGGCAAAGTAAATTACAATATAGCAATTAAACACTGGAATGGTAGATGTGCAGAAGATGAATGTGCAAGTAGAGATACTGGGGTGCAAAGGAGCAAGATGAATAAATAACAGTATGGGGATGAGGTAGTTGGATGGGCTGTTTACAGATGGGCTATGTACAGGTGCAGTGATCTGTGAGCTGCTCTGACAGCTGGTGCTTAAAGCTAGTGAGGAAGATATGAGTCTCCAGCTTCAGTGATTTTTGCAGTTCGTTCCAGTCATTGGCAGCAGAGAACTGGAAGGAAAGGCGGCCAAAGGAGGAATTGGCTTTGGAGGTGACCAATGAGATATACCTGCTGGAGCGTATGCTACGAGTGGGTGCTGCTATGGTGACCAGTGAGCTGAGATAAGGTGGGGCTTTACCTAGCAGAGACTTGTAGATGACCTGTAGCCAGTGGGTTTGGCGACGAGTATGAAGCGAGGGCCAGCCAACAAGAGCATACAGGTCACAGTGGTGGGTAGTATATGGGGCTTTGGTGACAAAACGGATGGCACTGTGATAGACTGCATCCACTTTGTTGAGTAGAGTGTTGGAGGCTATTTTATAGATGACATCGCCAAAGTCGAACGATCGGTAGGATGGTCAGTTTTACGAGGGTATGTTTGGCAGCATGAGTGAAGGATGCTTTGTTGCAAAATAGTAAGCCGATTCTAGATTTAATTTTGGATTGGGGATGCTTAATTTGAGTCTGGAAGGAGAGTTTACAGTCTTACCAGACACCTAGGTATTTGTAGTTGTCCATGTATTCTATGTCAGAACAGTCCAGAGTAGTGATGCTGGACGGGCGGGCAGGTGCGGGCAGTGATCGGTTGAAGAGCATGCATTTAGTTTTACTTGCATTTAAGAGCAGTTGGAGGCCATGGAAGGAGAGTTGTATGGCATTGAAACTCTGGAGGATGGTTAACACAGTGTCCAAAGAAGGGCCAGAATTATACAGAATGGTGTCGTCCGCGTAGAGGTGGATCAGAGAATCACCAGCAGCAAGAGCGTCATCATTGATGTATACAGAGAAAAGAGTCGGCCCGAAAATTGAACCCTGTGGCACCCCCATAGAGACTGCCAGAGGTCCGGACAACAGGCCCTCCGATTTGACACACTGAACTCTAGAAGTAGTTGGTGAACCAGGCGAGGAAATCATTTGAAAAACCAAGGCTGTTGAGTCTGCCAATAAGAATGTGGTGATTGACAGAGTCGAGAGCCTTAGCCAGGTTGATGAATACGCCGATGAATGCACAGTAATGTCTCTTTTTCGATGGCAGTTATGATATCATTTAGGACCTTGAGCGTGGCTGAGCTGCACCCATGACCAGCTCTGAAACCAGATAGCGGAGAAGGTACGGTGGGATTCTAAGTGGTCGGTAATCTGTTTGTTAACTTGGCTTTCGAAGACCATAGAAAGGCATTGTAGGATAGATATAGGTCTGTAGCAGTTTGGGTCTAGAGTGTCTCCCACTTTGAAGAGGGGGATGACTGCGGCTGCTTTACAATCTTTGGGAATCTCAGACGATACGAAAGAGAGGTTGACCAGGCTTGTGATAGGGGTTGCAACAATTTTGGCAGATAATTTTAGAAAGAAAGGGTCCAGATTGTCTAGCCCGACTGATTTGTAGGGGTCCAGATTTTGCAGCTCTTTCAGAACATCAGCTATCTGGATTTGGTTGAGGGAGAAATGGGGGAGGCTTGGGCGAGTTGCTGTGGGGGGTGCATGGCTGTTGACCAGGGTAGGGGAAGCCAGGTGGAAAGCATGGCCAGCCGTAGAAAAATGCTTATTGAAATTCTCAATTATAGTGGATTTATCGGTGGTGACAGTGTTTCCTAGCCTCAGTACAGTGGGCAGCTGGGAGGAGGTGCTCTCCATGGACTTTACAGTGTCCCAGAACTTTTTGGAGTTTGTGCTACAGGATGCAAATTTCTGCTTGAAAAAGCTAGCCTTAGCTTTCCTAACTGCCTGTGTATATTGATTCCTAACTTCCCTGAAAAGTTGCATATCACGGGGGCTATTTGATGCTAATGCAGAAAGCCACAGGAATTTTTTGTGCTGGTCAAGGGCAGTCAAGTCTGGAGAGAACCAAGGGCTATATCTGTTCCTGGTTCTACATTTTTAAAAGGGGCATGCTTATTTAAGATGGTGAAAGAAAGAAAGACCAGGCATCTTCTACTGACGGGATGAGGTCTATATCCTTCCAGGATACCCAGGCCAGGTCAATTAGAAAGGCCTGCTCGCTGAAGTGTTTTAGGGAGCGTTTGACAGTGATGAGGAGTGGTCGTTTGACCACGGACCCATTTCGGATGCAGGCAATGAGGCAGTGATCGCTGAGATCTTGGTTGAAAACAGCAGAGGTGTATTTGGAGGGCAAGTTGGTTAGGATGATTTCTATGAGGGTGCATGTGTTTACGGATTTGGGGTTGTACCTGGTGGCTTCATTGATTATTTGTGTGAGATTGAGGGAATCAAGCTTAGATTGTAGGATGGCCGGGGTGTTAAGCATGTCCCAGTTTAGGTCACCTAGCAACACTAGCTCTGAAGATAGATGGGGAGTAATCAGTTCACATATGGTGTCCAGGGCACAGCTGGGGGCAGAGGGTGGTCTATAGCAGGCGCTAACAGTGAGAGACTTGTTCCTGGAAAGGTGGGTTTTTAAAAGTAGAAGCTCAAATTGTTTGGGTGCAGACCTGGATAGTAAGACAGCACTCTGCAGGCTGTCTCTGCAGTAGATTTCAACACCGCCCCCTTTGGCAGTTCTATCTTGTCGGAAAATTTAATAGTTAGGGATGGAAATTTCAGGCTTTTTGATTGGTCTTCCTGAGCCAGGATTCAGACACGGCTAGGACATCCGGGTTGGCAGAGTGTGCTAGGGCAGTGAATTAAACAAACTTAGGGAGGAGGCTTCTAATGTTAACATGCATGAAACCAAGGCTTTTACGGTTACAGAAGTCAACAAATGATAGCGCCTGGGTAATGGGAGTGGAGCTGGGCACTGCAGGGCCTGGATTAACCTCCACATCACCAGAGGAACAGAGGAGGAGTAGGATAAGGGTATGGCTAAAGTGTAAAATAACTGGTTGCCAAATACTTTCAGAAAAGAGAGTAAAAGGAGCAGATTTCTTGGCATGGTAGAATAGATTAAAGGCATAATGAACAGACAAAGGTATGGTAGGATGCGAATACAGTGGGGGTAAACCTGTGCATAGAGTGACAATGAAAGAGATATTGTCTCTAGAAATATAATTTAAACCAGGTGATGTCATCGCATGTGTGGTAGGTGGAATCAAAGTGTTAGATAAGGCGTATTGGGGAGGGCTAGATGCTCTACAGTGAAATAAGGCAATAATTACTAACCAAAACAGCAATGGACGAGGCATATTGATGTTAGCGAGATGCATGCGCAGCCTAGTGAATCATAGGAGTCCAGTGAGTGGCTTCAGGCAGTTAGCGGGCCAGGGCAAGCAAGCTAGCAGAAAAAGGGCCTTGGAGGGACGTCGCGACGGAAGAAGGTCCGTTGTGGCCCACTCGTGCTATTACGTCGGCAGACGTATCAGCAGGGCTCCGTGTGGTAAACCAGGCCAATTGGCAAAATAGGTATGGTGGCCAAAGAAATTGTCCGATGGGCCTCTTAAGCTAACAGTCCGATGTGATCTGGACAGCTAGCAGGCCGCGGCTAACAGGCTAACAGGCAGATGGGCATTCAGGGGGACGATGAAATGGCGGAGCCAGTTTAGAAAACCCCTCGTCGGTGGTCTGCTCTACAGTGAAATAAGGCAATAATTACTAACCAAAACAGCAATGGACAAGGCATATTGATGTTAGCGAGAGGCATGCGTAGCCTAGTGAATCATAGGAGTCCAGTGAGTGGCTTCAGGCAGTTAGCGGGCCAGGGCAAGCAAGCTAGCAGAAAAAGGGCCTTGGAGGGACGTCGCGACGGAAGAAAGTCCGTTGTGGCCCACTCGTGCTATTACGTCGGCAGACGTATCAACAGGGCTCCGTGTGGTAAACCAGGCCAATTGGCAAAATAGGTATGGTGGCCAAAGAAATTGTCCGATGGGCCTCTTAAGCTAACAGTCCGATGTGATCTGGACAGCTAGCAGGCCGCGGCTAACAGGCTAACAGATGGGCATTCAGGGGGACGATGAAATGGCGGAGCTAGTTTACAAACCCCTCGGGGGGGGGGGGGGGGGGGTGAAAGGTGTTGTTGTGTCCTCTTAATGACTGTCCTGGTGTGTTTGGACCATGATAGTTTGTTGGTGATGTGGACACCAAGGAACTTGAAACTCTCGACCCTCTCCATTACTGCCCCGTCAATGTTAACGTTCAGCCCACCTTTTCTTGTAGTACACAATCAACTCCTTTGTCTTGCTCACATTGAGGGAGAGGTTGTTGTCCTAGCACCACACTGCCAGGTCTCTGACCTCCACCCTATAGACTGTCTCATCGTTGTCGGTGATCAGGCCTAACACTGTTGTGTCGTCAGCAAACTTAATGATGGTGTTGGAGTCGTGCTTGGCCACACAGTCGTGGGTGTACAGGGAGTATAGGAGGGGACTAAGCACACACCCCTGAGGGGCCCCCATGTTGAGGATCAGCGTGGCTGATGTGTTGTTGCCTACCCTTACCACCTGGGGGCGGCCCGTCAGGAAGTCCAGGACCCAGTTGCAGAGGGAGGTGTTTAGTCCTTATCTTAGTGATGAGCTTTGAGGACACTATGGTGTTAAATGCTGAGCTGTAGTCAATTAAAATAATTCTCACATAGGTGTTCCTTTTGTCACGTGGGAAAGGGCAGTGTGGAGTGCAATAGCAATTGTGTTATCTGTGGATCTGTTTGGGCGGTATATTAATTGGAGTGGGTCGAGGGGTTCTGGGATAATGGTGTGACTAGCCTTTCAAAGCCCTTCGTGGCTACAGATGTGAGTGCTACGGGTCGGTAGTCATTTAGGCAGGTTACTTTGGCGTTCTTGGCCACAGGGCCTATGGTGGTCTGATTCAAACATGTAGGTATTACAGACTTGGTCAGGGAGAGGTTGAAAATGTCAGGGAAGACACTTTCCAGTTGGTCAGAGCATGCTCGGAGTACACATCCTGGTAATCAGTCTGGTCCTGCGGCCTTGTGAATGTTGACCTGTTTAAAGGTCTTACTCATATCGGCTACGGAGAGCGTAATCACACAGTCGTCTGGAACAGCTGATGCTCTCGTGCATGCTTCAGTGTTGCTTGCCTCGAAGCGAGCATAGAAGTAATTTAGTACATGTCCTGGTAATCCGTCTGGTCCTGTGAATGTTTACTTGTCACGCCTGCTCCCCCTCCCCCTCCCTGGCGCTTGAGGGCACCAGGCTACTCTTATCTACACGCACCTGTCACCATCATTATACAGCAACGCTCATTGGACTCACCTGGATTCCTTCCGTGGTTGATAACCCCCTGTATATCTGTCTGTTCCTCTGTGGTGTTCCCTGTGTCCCCATTAATTGTTGTTAAGTGTTCATGTCCAGACGCTGTTCCTGTTCCGTTTCATGTCCGTCAGCTATTAAACCTTCACTCCCTGTACCTGCGTCTCTTCTTACAGGCCTGTTTCATAGTGTAGGGCTAAGATGTGAGGAGGAATATATTGAGTGAGATTTGTCACGTGAATTTATTTTTAACTGTTGTAGTCAAACATATAGTATGAACTCATTGACAGACACCATGTGAAAGTGCACATTCTGTCAATAAAGAAGGGCAGAGATTGAGGAAACCCGTTGTGCAAGTACAGGAAACTTTATGGTGCGTCCACTGCTGAACTTCATGTCTGAAGGGACTGAGGGGCGAGAGAGTGGAACAGGAACAGGGACTGGAACAGGGACTGAGGGGCGAGAGAGTGGAACAGGAACAGGGACTGAGGAGAGAGAGAGAGGGGTATTCACTGGAACAGGGACTGAGGAGAGAGAGAGGGGTCTGCACTGGAACAGGGACTAAGGAGAGAGAGAGAGAGGGTATTCACTGGAACAGGGACTGGAACAGGGACTGAGGAGAGAGAGCGGGCGTATGCACTGGAACGGACTGAGGAGAGAGAGAGAGGGGTATGCACTGGAACAGGGACTGAGGAGAGAGAGAGGGGTATGCACTGGAACAGGGACTGAGGAGAGAGAGAGAGGGGTATGCACTGGAACAGGGACTGAGGAGAGAGAGAGAGGGGTATGCACTGCAACAGGGACTGAGGAGAGAGAGAGGGGTATGCACTGGAACAGGGACTGAGGAGAGAGAGAGAGGGGTATGCATTGGAACAGGGACTGAGGAGAGAGAGAGGGGTATGCACTGGAACAGGGACTGAGGAGAGAGTGAGGGGTATGCACTGGAACGGACTGAGGAGAGAGAGAGAGGGGTATGCACTGGAACAGGGACTGAGGAGAGAGAGAGGGGTATGCACTGGAACAGGGACTGAGGAGAGAGAGAGGGGTATGCACTGGAGCAGGGACTGAGGAGAGAGTGAGGGGTATGCACTGGAACAGGGACTGAGGAGAGAGAGAGGGGTATGCACTGGAACAGGGACTGAGGAGAGAGAGAGAGAGGGGTATGCACTGGAACAGGGACTGAGGAGAGAGAGAGGGGTATGCACTGGAACAGGGACTGAGGAGAGAGAGAGGGGTATGCACTGGAACAGGGATTGAGGAGAGAGAGAGGGGTATGCACTGGAGCAGGGACTGAGGAGAGAGTGAGGGGTATGCACTGGAACGGACTGAGGAGAGAGAGAGGGGGGTATGCATTGCAACAGGGACTGGAACAAACCACATGGAAAGTGTTAATGTGTATAATGTGTAAATTGTGGTCCATTATTGTGTGTTTATATTTATTCAGGTGTCCATACATGTTTTGGTTTGTTGTTTATGAATGTTGTTTGTGTTTGTGTTTGTTGTTTATGTTTGTTGTTTGTGTTGTTGTTTATGTTTGTGATTTATGTTTATGTTTGTTGTTAGGCTTTGTTGTTTGTTGTTTGTTGTTTTGTGTTTGTTTGTGTTTGTTTGTGTTTGTTGTTTATGTTTTGAATCTATACATGCATTGAGTGTTTTTATATGGCCTTGTGTGTGCATGTTTATTTGCGTATGTTCACTGGTGCATATGTGTGTGTGCACAATAGTGTGTGTGTGTGCATGCATATAGAGTGTGTTTATTTCTTCATGTGTCTTCCTGTGTGTATCACAGGAGGTTGGTGGCACCTTAATTGGGGAGGATGCGGTCGTGGTAACGCCTGGTGCGGAATCAGTGGAATGTAACAAATACATCAAACACATGGTTTCCATGGTTTCCAGGTGTTTGATGCCATTCCATTTGCTACATTCCATTATTTTGAGCCGTTCTCCTCCGTTGTGTATGTAGATATCTGTGCACCAGGGGTTCCGCTGCTGTCGTGTAGCTGTGGTGCTGCGTTGAGGAGCAGGTTGAAGATGGTAGAACAGTCCTCTGCAAACAAAACGAGTGATGACTACAACAATCTGACAACCCCACAGTAGAATAGTTTATTGAATTACCTAGTTGGCTCGTTGTTGTGTGTTTTATTCAAGATAAATATTTCTCTAGATAAATATTTATCTTGAGGCGCATGCAAGTTACGAGTGCCACAGGAAGAGAAACGTGCATTCTGACAAGCAGTCAATGCACAACAATTCCTGCAATCGCGGGCAAAATAGTAGTTTTTATGGTCTTTGTTAAAAGAGGGGGATCCCAGCTTTCCATTCCTACTTTATTTATTTCTCAACACTTAAATATGTGTGAACTGCACCATTTTAAACACAGAGTTTATAGCAGCGGCATAGTTAAGCACGTTACCACTCCACAATTCACCCTGAGTGCATAGGGGAGATGTAGAGGTCCTGGGCTGGTGTGGTTACACATTGTCTGCGGTTGTGAGGCCGGTTGGACATACTGCCAAATTCTCTAAAACTACATTGGAGGTGGCTTATGGTTGAGAAATGAACATTTAATTATCTGGCAAAAGCTCTGGTGGACATTCCTGCGGTCAGCAGTCCAATAGCACACTCCCTGAAATCTTGAGACCTCTGTGGCTTTGTGACAAAACTGCACATTTTAGAGTGGCCTTTTATTGTCCCCATCACAAGGTGCACCTGCCTAATGCTCATGCTGTTTAATCAGGTGGATGGATTATCTTGGCAAAGGAGAAATGCTCACTAACAGGGATTTAAGCACGTGTGTCGGCACAAAATTTGATTGAAATAAGCTTTATGTGCATATAGAACATTTCTGGGTTCTTTTATTTCATGAAACATGGAACCAACACTTTACGTGTTGCGTTTATATTTTTATAGATAAATGCCTGCTTTGTTGACAAACTCAGTATATTGTTGATTTAATTGTACTGAAGGTCACAAACGGAGATCCTAACCAGTTATTGTCCATTGTTACTTCGGTTCAGTGTGTACTACATTTTGCATCATAGTTTGGTTTACTTGTCTTAGTCTACAGGTAGATTTAAACATAGGCTGGTCTTATGTCATAACAGGATAATCAACTTGCAGAACTTGTGTTTCCTGTTGGAGAAATGCTAGCTAGAACGTAGTGTTCTTTCTGGTTCTCAACAAGTGTTGAGGAAGCAAAAACAGATTGAGAAGAACCCGTTATCAAATGATCCAACTGGCGTTATAACATCTTCAGTTAATTACATCTTTAAGAAGTCACTGTCTCTTGGCCGTGAGGTTTGGAACTCTGACAGTAGATCCATTCTGCTGTTAAAACTGAAAACAGATTTAGTGTTTTCTCTCTCTCTCTCTCTCTCTCTCTCAGCATGTGGTGGCCTGTTGTTATTCCCTTGGCAGTTCTTCTCTCAGAGCAGTTTGGAACATTAGCATAGTGTTAACATTAGCTTAGTGCTCCTCATCAGGGCGTGATTACCTCTTCAAAGATTATCTTAAATAAGACATCTCAGTCTTATCCCACCGCATGCATTTTTAAAACTTATTTTCCTAATAGCACTGACTTTTCTGATAACGTCTTTATTGAGGAAAAATGTACTGACTACAACTGTGATATGTGGTTGTCTCAACTAGCTAGCTTAAGATGAATGCACTAACTGTAAGTCGCTCTGGATGAGAGAATCTGCTAAATGACAAAACTGTTTTTAAAAAAATGGTAATGTAAAGTGATTTGAGATGTTAGCCTACAATGTTAGCTTCGGGGGCAGTTTGGTGTGCCTCTAAGTCAGACAAACGTGTTCAGTTTGTTTGTAGTATTAGTATGGTAATGGTTAATAGATGCATATGACCGGTTACATTTTTGCTAATTATTATGTTTGTATGACTGACATGCTTTGTGTGCCATGACATTGGAGCGTGTGTGTGACTGTGTGTGACTGTGTGTTTTTAGTCCACAGAGTAATTCCACCTCAAAAAGCATCAGAAAGAGGACTTCAACACCCACCATCTTAGATTGTTCTGAAACTATTTATATCGTTAGAAACAGAAGATTAATATTCCTGAAACATTATTTTGTTGAAAGATAATTTGAACACTGAGAAATTAAGCTAATTTATTGCACCCAATTTGGGCATTTCAATTTATAGGCTTCATATAATATTAAATAAATATAGTACCCAATATCTGATTTGGACCAAACCTCTTCTAAACAGTGATTAAGGAATCTAAATGAATGGTCAAAAGCCATCCAAGGACCCCAACATCCAGTATACATCATCAGTGATTTATGTTTGACAAGTAGTATGAAGCTGCGGCTTGGAGTATTGTTTATTCATACTATGTAATGTATTCTTAGTGAATTTGATTGTTTTTTTTCTCACTGTTCAGATAAATTAGCCAAATTAGCATTTTCCCCTATGAATGAATGTTAAAGTACCAGGTTTTTCCCACTAGATGTTACTGTTTCTGCTACTGCCATACCCTTATATCAATTTAGCTGGTCTCTTGCATTTATTCAATGGATCACAACATTTACAACTTTGGGTAGAATACCAATAGCTTTTGCTTTTAATTCAAATAAATTGTGTGGTTATCCTCAAGTCAAGACAGTCCTCCATGAAAGCAATTGAGTTCTTCCTTCTCTTAGCAGCTAATGCTTCAACCCAACTCCCCTTGAAGAGTCCAACACATGGCAGCTCTCTGAGAGGGCTATGCCTATGGTGAAATTCTCACATGAAGACTTTTCCTACAACCCCAAACAAATCTATTGAGAAATGGACTAGTGACTGTTGCATGGCAGGTTTCTGTTTGTCAATAAATGTATTAAAACACCTCTTTATATGTCTTGCGATTAGTGTAATTTACCATCAAACCCAATACCATTACCATTGTAAAACACTATACAGTATGTGCTTTGGACTTTTACCATTGAAGACCTTTAGAGACCATAACATTGAAGCCATTATATCTGCTGTAGCCTAATGATTTGCTTGTTCACCAGGGATGGTCTAATCCAGACCTTTTTTTAAAGGGAATAAATCACAAACATAGGGGCCATTTCCTGGACCTAGATTAAACCTAAGAGAAGGACAAACTGCTTTGGTTTCATGGAGGACTGGCTTGAATTGAGGATGACATTATTATTATTATTTTCAACATGAGCTAAAGCGATTGTTTTTTTTACCCAAAGTTGTAAAGAAAATGTTGTGCTCACGAGACAAGCAACATTGATAAAAGGGTGTGGCAGTAGCAAAAACAGCAGCATCTACTGGGCAAAACCTGGTACTTTAAGGCCAGGCAACACACACTCATAGGGCAATTTTTCCCCTTAATCAAATAATAATCACATTTTACCAGTTGAATGTAGACCAAAATATAATACTTTTTTGGGTTAAACATGTTATGAAATATTTTATTACAACATGCAAATGAGGCAATAGCTCATTAAATATGCACATATTTGCATATTGCACAAATCCATTTTTCTGGACACTGGATGAAGTCCAGCATTTTGTCCAGAGCAGATTGTGGATAAATACTTTTAAAAAATCTTTCTATCTGTAAAATAATACATATTTTTTTCCCAAATAAAATGTTATCTACAGTGCCTTCAGAAAGCATTCAGACCCTTGAATTTTTCCACATTTTGTTGTGTTACAGCCTCAATTTAACATGGATTAAATAGAGATTATTGGTCACTGGCCTACACACAATACCCCATCGTGACATCACAATACCCCATCGTGACATCACAATACCCCGTAATGTCAAAGTGGAATTATGTTTTTACTAACTAATTAAAAATGGAAAGCTGAAATGTCTTGAGTCAATAAGTATTCAACACCTTTGTTATGGCAAGCCTAAATAATTTCAGAAGTAAAAATGTGCTTAACAAGTCACTTAATAAGTTGCATGGACTCACTTTGTGTGCAATAATAGTGTTTAATATAATTTCTGAATGACTACATCTTCTCTGTATCCAACACGTACAATTATCTGCAAGGTCAGATAACCAGTTATTAAATACAAGGGTTTTAACATACTTTTTCCAACCTACACTGTGAATGTTTAAATTAGGTATTCAATATAGACAAGAAAAATACAATTATTTGTGTGTTATTAGTTTAAAACACACTGTGTTTGTCTATTGTTGTGACTAAGATGAAGATCAAAATTGATGACTAATTTATGCAGAAATTGTAAGGGTTCACATACTTTTATTTGCCATTATGTAAATGTACTGTATGTAAATTAGATATCTAGACCCAATCTCTTCAAAGATAGTTACTAAACATATAAACATAGTCCAGTTTTAACATTCTCTATGAAATGGTCTTCTAAATTATGTGTAATTTAATGTCATGAGCTTTGAAATTATTGCTGTATTTTAAAGTGGTTAAAATTCATGAAAATGTTGATGACGGTAGTATGACAAACTAAAGAAAATATACATTTTCATAAAGTTTTTTAAATGTATTTGTTAAAATTCTAAATCGGTAAAAACGTAATTTCAGTTTTGCCTGGCCTTAAGACTAATTAAATGGGGGAAATGTAAGCTACATTAATGGCTAATTTCTCCGAACAGGAGGGGAAAAACCTCACGTAATTCACTGAGAATACATTACATAGTATGAATAAACAATGTTCAAGGAAAACATTACAAAACCTGGCCAGATCAGTTAAAGTCATCAGTCTCAAGTCCATGTCAAGTCAAGTTATTTTATATCTAGACTCAAATCATCAAATGTGTGACTTGAGTCAGACTCAAGTCCAAGTCAACGTGACTCTAGTATCTACTGTCTATTTACTTTCTCTTCTGTTGTCTATATGAAGCTGAAATTACCTTGACCGCCCATTAGTTGGACACACACACACACACACGTAAGCATGAAAGATCAAAGCAGGATTATTGGTATTTGTTGTGACAAGTGGATTAGATTCGATGACAATGACAGCTCAGTAGAAGAGTAATCTGCTCCTTCCCTGCGTAGATGAAACCACACTAGTCTAGACTATTGTTTGAATGTACCCTATATACAATATACAAACTGAATGATCAAGGCTGGTGGTAGAGATATGTTTTCTTTGTTCCAAAATGCTATTGTCCTAATAACGTAATCTACTTTGGGCTGTTCAGATGGTCATGAGGAATTCATTAGACTAATATAATTATTATAATAGACTTCAATAGACTAATGTAATAAAAAATAAAAAAAAGATAACAGCACATCATTTAATTACAAAATAGAATGTTATAATACAAATGTTAGAGAATACACAGATGACTGCATTCCTTTTGTTGTGAAAGGCCAGTGACTTTCTGAAGATCTGTCACAGTCTTGTCTGCGAACTGCTAGTCAACAAGTAGTAAGAATTAAACGATCAGCTCATCCACCAAAGGCCTACTTGATTCTCTTGCACTTTGGGAGATATTGTTTTTAGAACCACTGCTCTGTAGTCTTTAAGTGTACACTGAGTGTACAAAACAGGAACTATTTCCTAATATTTAGTTGCACTCCATTTTGCCCTCAGAACAGCCTCAATTCGTCGAGGCACGGACACATTTTATTTAACTAGGCAAGTCAGTTAAGAACAAATTCTTATTTACAATGACGGCCTACCAAAAGGCCAACACGGGGGCTGGGATAAAAAATATATATATATATATATATATATATATATATATATATATATATATATGACAAAACACACATCACGACAAGAGAGATAACACTACATAAAGAGAGACCTAAGACAACATAGCAAGGCAGCAACACATGAAAACACAGCATGGTAGCAACATAACATGACAACAACAGGGTAGAAGCACAACATGGTGCAAACATTATTGTGCACAGACAACAGCACAAAGGGCAAGAAGGTAGAGACAACAATACATCACGTAAAGCAGCCACAACTGTCAGTAAGTGTCCATGATTGAGTCTTTGAATGGAGAGATTGAGATAAAACTGTCCAGTTTGCTGCAGCAAACTGAAAAGAGGAGCGACCCAGGGATGCGTGTGCTTTGGGGACTACAAGGTGTCGAAAGCTTCCCACAGTTGTGTCAAGTCGGCTGGATGTCCTTTAGGTGGTGGACCATTCGATACACACAGGGAAACTGTTGAGTTTGAAAAACCCAGCAGCGTTGCAGTTCCTTCTTTAACCCAGCAGTGTTGCAAAAATCCTTCTTTAACCTGTCTCCTCCCCTTTATCTACACTGATTTGGATTTAACAAGTGACATCAATAAGGGATCATAGCTTTCACTTGGATTCATCTGGTCAGGCTATGTCATGGAAAGAGCATGGAAAGAGCATGTTTTGCACACTGGCACACTGTTTATGCCTGCAGGGATGGAGGCAGGTCACGTCAATGATTCCCTGTACTGCCTGATACCATTAGAGCTGCATGTCAATCTGAAACCTGCATATATGAAAAGGGCTTATTGCTCAGTTCCAAACAGTTGAACTAGTGTACTCCCAAAATAAGCATCATGCCTGTGTCACTGCCTTTTTCAAAGTCCCCCAGTCCCATGACAACGACACGTCACATGTGAAATGTAGGATTATATAAAAAGGGAAAAAATGTGTGTGTGTGTCTACACACTGCTTGTCTGTGAACGGAGTGCTCTGTGTTCCTGTAGGGATGGAGTTCCCTGTGGACGGCCTGGTCAGCGTGAGCCAAGAGATCCTGGAGAGATCAGCCCAGGACTACATGAACAGCCTTCTCCACAGCCCCCTTGACTCACCCCAACACCTCACCCTCGCAAACAACACACAGGTAAATAGACCCTCACTCTGCCACACTCTACACAGGTAAATATCAAATCAAGTCAAATTTGATTGGTCACAGACATGGTTAGCAGATGTTATTGGTCACATACACATGGTTAGCAGATGTTAATGGTCACATACACATGGTTAGCAGATGTTAATGGTCACATACACATGGTTAGCAGATGTTAATGGTCACATACACATGGTTACACATGGTTAGCAGATGTTAATGGTCACATACACATGGTTAGCAGATGTTAATGGTCACATACACATGGTTAGCAGATGTTAATGGTCACATACACATGGTTACACATGGTTAGCAGATGTTAATGGTCACATACACATGGTTAGCAGATGTTAATGGTCACATACACATGGTTAGCAGATGTTAATGTCACATACACATGGTTAGCAGATGTTAATGGTCACATACACATGGTTAGCAGATGTTATTGGTCACATACACATGGTTAGCAGATGTTATTGGTCACATACACATGGTTAGCAGATGTTAATGCGAGTGTAGCGAAATGCTTGTGCTTCTGGTTCCGACACGGCAGTAATATCTAACAAGTGATCTAACAATGTCACAACAACTACCTAATACACACAAATCTAAAAGGGGTGAATGAGAATATGTACATATAAATATATGGATGAGCGATGGCCGAGCGGCATAGGCAAGATGCAATAGATGGTATAAAATACAGTATATGCATATGATATGAATAATGTAAGATATGTAAACATTATTAAAGTGGCATTGTTTAAAGTGACCCATTTGTTAAAGTGGCCAGTGATTGGGTCTCCATGTAGGCAGCAGCCTCTGAGTTAGTGATGGCTGTTAAGCAGTCTGATGGCCTTGAGATAGAAGCTGTTCTTCAGTCTTTATCCTCACTCTGTCACACTCTACACAGGTAAATAAACCCTCACTCTAACACAGGTAACTAAACCAAATTAAACAGATAAAATAACTGTGTAGTGCCATGTGTTACAGTTAAAGCTAGCTAGCTAACAACTCCATAGCCACAACAAAGTAATGTGCTGTGGGTGAGAAGCTTGGATCCAGTGCTGCACAACATCGAATCAAATGTATTTATAAAGCCCTTTTTTTCTACATCAGCTGATATCACAAAGTGCTGTACAGAAACCCAGCTTAAAACCCCAAACAGCAAGCAATGCAGATGTAAAAACACAGTGGCTAGGAAAAACTCCCTAGAAAGGCAGGAACCTAGGAAGAAACCTAGAGAGGAACCAGGCTCTGAAGGGGGGGCCAGTCCTCATCTGACTGTGCCGGGTGGAGATTATAACATACATAGATAACGTGCATAGATGACCAGCAGGGTTAAATAATAATAATCACAGTGGTTGTAGAGGGAGCACCTCAGGAGTAAATGTCAATTGGCTTTTCTTAGCTGATCAGACAGCAGGTGCGGTAGAGAGAGAGAGAGTCGAAAACAACAGGTCTGGGACAGGTAGCACGTCCGGTGAACAGGTCAGGATTCCATAGTCGCAGGCAGAACTGTTGAAACTAGAGCAGCAGCACGACCAGGTGGATTGGGGACAACAAGGAGTCATCAGGCCAGGTAGTCCTGAGGCGTGGTCCGAGGGCTCAGATCCTCAGAGAGAGAGAAAGAGACAGATTAGAGGGAGCATACTAAAATTCACAAAGGACACTTGATAAGACAGGAGAAATACTCCAAATATAACAGACTGACCCTAGCCCCCGAGACAAACTATTGCAGCATAAATACTGGAGGCTGAGACAGGAGGGGTCGGGGGACACTGTGGCCCCTTCCGACGATACCCTCGGACAGGGCCAACCAGGCAGGATATAACCCCACCCCCTTTGCCAAGGCACAGCTCCCACACCACCAGAGGGATATCTTCAAAACACCAACTTAATACCGAGACAAGGCTGAGTATAGCCCACGAAGATGTCCCCCACGGCATGAACCCAAGAGGGGCACCAACCCGGACAGGAAGATCACGTCAGTGACTCAACCCACTTAAGTGACACACCCCTCCTAGGGACGGCATGGAAGAGCACCAGTAAGCCAGTGACTCAGCCCCCATAATAGGGTCAGAGGCAGAGAACCCCAGTGCAGACAGGGGAACCGGCCAGGAAGAGACAGCAAGGGCGGTTTGTCACTCCAGTGCCTTTCCGTTCACCTTCACACTCCTGGGCCAGACTCCACTCAATCATAGGACCTACTGAAGAGATGAGTCTTCAATAATAACTTAAAGGTTGAGACCGAGTCTGCGTCTCTCACATGGGTAGGCAGACCATTCCATAAAAATGGAGCTCTGTGGGAGAAAGCCCTGCCTCCAGCTGTTTACTTAGAAATTCTAGGAACAATAAAGAGGCCTGCTTCTTGTGACCGTAGCGTACGTGTAGGTAAGTACGGCAGGACCAAATCAGAGAAATAGGTATGAGTAAGCCCTGTAATGCTTTGTAGGTTAGCAGTAAAACCTTAAATCAGCCCTTGCCTTAACAGGAAGCCAGTGTAGGGAGGCTAGCACTGGAGTAATATGATAGATTTTTTGGGTTCTAGTCAAGATTCTAGCAGCCTTGTTTATCACTAACTGAAATGTATTCAGTGCTTTATCCGGGTAGCCGGAAAGTGGAGCATTGTAGTAGTCTAATCTGGAAGTGACAAAAGCGTTAGATTCTGCATCATTTTTGGACAGAAAGTTTGATTTTTGCAATGTTACGTAGATGGAATAAAAGCTGTCCTTGAAACAGTCTTGATATGTTCGTCAAAAGAGAGATCAGGGTCCAGAGTAACGCCGAGGTCCTTCACAGTTTTATTTGAGACGACTGTACAACCATCAAGGTTAATTGTCAGATTCAACAGAAGATCACTTTGTTTCTTGGGACCATGTCCTCTTGGGTATGTTGTCTTGAAACCAGGGGAAACCAGCTGTAGACATTCAGGGACAGGAGTTGCTCTTTGGTCTGGCAAATATAATATGATATAATTAATGTAATTTAAAATATTCTGTCACATTGATACTATAAGCTAATGGTTGAACTTTGACCTTGTGCTCATGTCCTCTCCCAGGTGCCCATTGGTCTTTCCAATGTGGGTTTCGTTCCTCTATATGGAGACAACATGAGACAGAAAGTCCTCGCCCTGTTCTCCCAACAGGACCAGTTTACAGGTGACTGAGTGACTCACACTGTTTTATGGGGAAAGGGTTGCTGGTGTTGACACAAAATGGAGACTGCTCATGGTTAAACTGGGCTAGTTTAGTTTGAAACATGGTTTGTTCAAATCTTCTCTCCTAACAAATAATTGTGTAATGAATGACCCAATCTATGTTTTGTGTCTTCAGGAACAACATGTCATATATATACATACACACACACACAGGTCCACAATTATTGGCACCCTTGACGAATAAGGAGGAGCAAAAATACTGAGCAAAATAGCCCCATAACATCAAAGATCCACCACCATATTAAACAGTAGGTACGGAGACACATTATGCTTATCACAGTCTTCTTTCAACGCCAAACCCACCACTGTGTGTGTGGCCAAATAGCGCTATTTTCCTATCATGCAACAAAATGTAAACGCCTTGGGTGTTTGCTAAACGGCAATGGGATTGGAACCATCGCTATGGTCAGATGACATGAAAATATAGCTCTTTGGCAATGCACACCAGTGATGGGTTTCATGTTGAAAGAAGGATGCGTAGGCAGAAAATAACCCCATTACCTACCGTTTAATATGGTGGTGGATCTTTGATGTTATGAGGCTTCCACTGGTCCTGGGGCCCTTGTTGAACTTTACCCAGTACCAGGACATTTTAGCCAAAAACCTGGTTGGCTCTGCCAGGAGGCTGAAACTTGGCAGCAAGTGGATCTTCCAGCAATACAATAATCCTAAGCAACACATCAAAATCCACAAATAAATGGTTAATTGACCACAAAAATCAACATTTGGCCATCTCAGTCTCCAGACTTGAACCTCATTGAAAACCTGTGGTTTGAATTGAAGAGGGCAGTCCATAAGCACAGACAAAGGATGTCAAGGTATAAGATCCCTCCCAATGTGTTCTCCAACCTCAAAACATTTTAGAATAAGGCTCCTTGCAAGGTGAGGTATTGAAAAGTGGTGCCAATGAACTTTTTTTAACCAAAGCTATTTTTCTGAGCAATTGCGTTAGGACAAATAATGATATTTTTTTCATTTTACACACTTTTGCACATCTTTATCAAGGGTGCAAATAATTGTGGACTATTTACCAAATTGAATAATTAACCATTTTATATATATTTATTTAACTAGGCAAGTAAGTTAAGAACAAATTCTTATTTTCTTTGACGGCCTAGGAACAGTGGGTTAACTGCCTGTTCAGGGGCAGAACAGATTTTTAGCTTGTTAGCTCCGGGATTTGAACTAGCAACCTTTTGGTTACAGGCCCAATGCTCTAACCACTAGGCTACCTGCCACCCCAAAAGTTTAAAAGGAGTTTATATATAGTTGATATGTTGTATTTATCTACTGTTTGTATATTTTCTCTTAGCGGTGGGGCTGTACCTGTTGGATCAATGGTGGTCACTGGAGAATATCTTAAAAACAGCAAACTCTGCCAAAGATGGAGCTATGGAGGTATGATTAGTTGCCTCTCCTTTGAAAACAAAATAACTGCTGTTTGTTGGAATTAGACGACCCGGTTGTAGAGAGATGAAATAGCACGTGCATCCGTTTTCACTATTGTTGTAAAAGTTACAATTATAAAAGTTAAAGTTTGAAAATAAGATGTATCCAAGATCGATAAAAAATAAAATTGTGGGTTTATTTGATCATATCTTATTGAAGAATGTGACAGTATGGGTCAGTGAATTAAGAGACACTTAGTGGTGCTGACATGGTTGTGTTTATCTTCAGGTGGAGTCCATAGGGGAGCGGATAGTTCTGTACGTTTTGAACCGTGTGGTGTACAGAGCCAAGGAGATTAGTTCAGGCGAACTACCTTTCCTCTGCCACGGAGAGAACGACTACGCCAAGATCCTTTGGAAAGACGGACAGGCTGTCGGCTTCTACTCAGTCAAACCTTCAGGTACGAAACAGCTTTTATTGGTTGTGAGTAACTAACCATCAGCCACCTCCACTAAGTACCACCTTCTTGGGTGATGCATGGCACCCATCTTAGGCTAGAATCCTCATCACTTATGCGATATTACATGGTAGCACTGAGGTTGTGCTTTAAGTGTTAGTTTATTTAACAGCACCATAACTATGGTTGACCGTTAATAATGAATTTCAGATACTGAAGATCGTGTGCGCGTTGTATAACAGAATGCTTAACTCACAGAAATATCTATGAGAAGTGAACATTGGCTACGCACGTACTGCATGCAGGGCTGTAGTGCTGCTGTAGCCCGTGGGAACGGCGCTACATACATGGAGCTGGTAGAGATATTTCTGGAAAATGCACTCTGATCAACTCTAACACTTCATTACCACTCCAATTCAATCAAAACAATAGAATGGCATACTAAATACTGTAAATATCTATGCTAGAGGTCAGTTTCTAAAAATGTCTTCTCTTCAAAAACAATTTGTTATGGACTTAGAGATCACTTGCCCTACTCTGAGTGCTTGGCTTACAGAAACGTACCTCACTCTATAGCGTATGCAGACAAACTGATTCCCTGCATGAACCTTATCACACCAACGAGATCTAGGATCCAAATTCACCATGTGTCTGCCTTGATGTTTATAAAAACTCCATGGACCACCTCTTGTGCAGTGGAACCCAGAACAATGTGACCCACACTGCATTCTGGGACAGGACACTTGGTTAATGGTGTTGTCCTCTAACCACCATTTAAAGGACGCTCAAATCGCTTAAAAAAATAACCCTCAACAAGATCTGCTGCCTACGTCTAATGGTCATACTCACTTAGTATTATTACAAGTAGAAGATCACCACTTCTCACAATCACGCTCCTTTAGTAAAGTTCAAAAGCCGAATCATTATCTCGCAAGATCAATGATTCATTAGTTGGCCTATTTTCAATAACAGAACCACATAATAACTCATGTGGCCAAACCTCAATAGCGTGCAACACTAATCAGGCCTGTTTTGATTGACACTAAATAGGCCTAAAAGAAAAGTGAATCATTTTCACCGGTAAAACATGAAGACTTCATCATTCACAATTGACAGTGATGACAACCTATTTTGAAATGAGGTATGCCTAACTTGGTGTTTGAGGGCATTAAGAATATAACATTTTCTGCTGGCAATCGGTGTGGGAATAGAAAGCGGTTGCAATTGGAGGATGCATTTCATGCATAGACCTATTCTAGAACAATATTCAATAGGTTACATCTGTCGGTACAACCTTTGAGAACTGACAATTTAATTAAAAGCCCCCCCCCCTCACCTAAAAAATAAAAAAAATAAAATCACTACACCCATTACGAATCCCTTTGGCCCAGCAGTCTAGGGGGGGGGGGGGGGATGGTAACGAGACCCGTAACATAACTCATGCAAAGTGTAATAGTGACAAAGTAACAGCGCAAACAAAAAAAAACCCACAGACAACTTAATTACCGTCAAACACTCAGGGTTTATTTGAAAACACACGGTAAAGGGGGGGCAGGAAGGTGCTGAGCTGGACCCAAGGAAAGAAACAAATATCCAAAAACACCCCTAAGCTAGACTAGCCTACAGCTAACTAACTAACCAAAAGTAATGGGTGGCCCGCCCAGTTCTACCTAGTGTTCTTAGACAAAGTAGTCCTACAGGTAGTGTATGCCCATGGGCAACTTGTCTTGGTTCCCCCTTTTCCCACCAGCAAACAAACACCACAACAAAATAACAATACTCACAGGTGGGGACAAAGTGATATGCAGGTGCTAAAACAAAAGTGAAATTTACAGAGCAATTACATGACAGAGAGGTTGCGCTTTAGAGAAAACAACTGACAGGGTTTTTAAACCAAGGGAAAGGGAATGTGATAGGGTAATGAAATAGGAGGTGTGTCTTCTGATTAGCGACTGATTGGTGACTGATTAGGGAATGATGATTGCCACCTGTGAGGAGGGGATAAGGAGAGAAAAGAAGTACACACACAGGATAACTGTAACAATACCACCAACTGTATGTATGCTGTCTGTACTTCTATACATACTGTATGTCTGGCTATCTTGACACGTCATCTCCATTTGTTTTCCCTATAGGCAGCTTGTGCAGTTCCTTCGTAACCCAATGCTATCACATTCCTGTCATGGATTCCATATTCGTCAGGAAGTGTCACCGTGGCAACGGTCTGGGTCTCCAGATGCTGGAGAACTTTGTTGACAGTTTCAAAGAGGAATACCTTGGGTTGAGATACCCCCTTTCAAAAGCTATGTACAAAGGTAATCATCAACCTTTTCTACTAGTTGTTCACACAGAGAAATGCAAGGGTGGTTGGGAGATCTCAAAACGTCCCAGACTTCCCAGACTTCCCTAACGTCCCAGACTTCCCTAACGTCCCAGACTTCCCTAACGTCCCAGACTTCCCTAACGTTCCACACTTCTCAGACTTCCCTAACGTCCCACACTTCCCTGACTTCCCTAACGTCCCAGACTTCCCTAACATTCCAGAATTCCCAGACTTCCCTAACTTGCGGCCATCAGCCTACAATACAAGTCCACTTTCCTAACAACTGCTCTGTATTGTTCTCCAGTGTGTGGGAAGTATCTGAGCCTGTACCCAGCCCACAGAGACCTACTGTGGGAAGTGGAGAGTGTTGGAGGACCCAGCCAGAGGACCAACATAGCCAACAAGATCCAGGCCATGGCCATGAGCAGTATGTTTATCACAGATTTCAAATGGAAGATGTGCACGTCCCCTAAGTGTCTTGATTTCTGTATTTAGGTGGCTAGATTGACTCCTCGTTATATGCCTTAAACATAGACAATTCTCAACAAAACAATGGAATTTCTTCCCTCAGCCTTATCCAAGAACTTGTCTTTTACGGAGCACTCTGTAGTGAACCGTGACGTGGTTGAAAACAAGGTGGTTATGGAGGAAGTGACTTCACACTTACAGGAACAGGAAGCCATGGAGTACACCGTTGAAATTGTGGTATGTTTTATAAATCTAACAATAGATTTAAAGTAAATAAGTAGGGATGGGCGGTATACCGTTTTACTTTGTATTGGTATTGATGCACGGACCGTTTTGGGTTTTCATTATAACTCCTATAATGTTATTTCAATGTTTAGTTTGTTAAATGTGATATGCAACTCCAGCATGTGTAATGTCAGCTTTTATAGTTGACTCCGTTTTGCTACTCGAGTCGTCTTTCTCCCTCTTCTCCTGCTGCACGCCACTTCCCACACCAAGCCCTGCCCCCTGTCACTCAAGGAGAGAACAGATGCTCAACCATGGAGTCACAAGCACCTCCTTGCAGTTCACTCTGCAGCGCAGTCAGTATGCATGGTCGGATAGATGCAACAAGATGTTGGTGACATGTGTTCTATAATTACACTATTAATTTGTTTTTTTTTACTGCTAGTTTGTCTTTTATTAGCAAGTTGTGTCTAAAATAAATATTGTTAGCCTAATGCTAATTAGCTGGCTTGCTAAATGTACTTAGAGTCAGAGTAAACACAGCTATCTAATACAGCCCTGTACCAACGCTGGTGTAGGCATAGATAAGCATTTTGTTTATACAGCAGTGTCTTCTAAGTCAAAGAGAAATAGGCAAAGCATGAAAATGTTAGCTAGCTACATGAGGTAAGAAAACATGTAAAGCAACATCTAATTACGGTCATGTGGAAACACAGACCAACAATTTGGTTCCTACCATGTCAATAATTGGCTAATTCATTCATTGTCATGTCAAACAACAATGTATTCAAGGTGTTGCCCACTATATTCAAACTATAGAATTAGAATAATCACTCTATTTCCATGATTCCAACAGTTCACAATTACCTAGGCCTATATTTGTTTGCCCATATCATGCAGCCCTGTGTAGCACAGTGTGGAAATGATAACAAAAGTGCATGAAATGCAGAAAATCATGAAAATTCTTATTTTTTTTGTTTGAAGTTGGATTGAACAGTATAAAACAAAACAGAAAGGAGAAAGCCAGATTGAAATCACATAATGTATGTGTTGCTACCCTTGGATCATGAACTGCTCACTACAGACCAGGGATCAAACCACAGTCTGTAGTGACGCCTCAAGCACTGCAATGCAGTGCCTTAGACCGCTGCACCACTCGGGAGGCCTAAATCAATGCATTTCTAAATTAATTTTGTACCTTTGCCCCAGAATAGGTAGTATAGGTTGATGGTTTGGATTACTGGATGCCAAGGTCATGTTTTTCCAGATTCTGTTCCAGTTGAAGGGTTTTTCAGATTCAATTAGATATGTGGACCATATTGTTTTAATGGCTATCTCAGAATATGAGCAAATACAAAAGTTGTTTATATATTATAGTGATCAGTCCTTTTGGGGAGCCCAGATAGTTGATTTGTAAAGCCCATCTTTGGATGGTTTGGTAGTTGGGTTTCCAAAGAGACAGCATAGCTGACCTGTAAATATAGAACAAAATAAGTTTCCTGGTAATGTGCATGTATCTTTCAAATCTTGGAATGTTCTCAAATAGTTATTGTTCATGATATTGGTAAAGAACCATTGGGGGGGATCCAAAAGTGTGACTGGAAATATAATTAAAAGTTTGGTGGATGATAGTCCTCCTACTGTACATCTTTCCCTCTTTGTAAATTTGTTCATTTTATCCGGGATCGTTTACCTTGTCATATACATTTTTTAAACCGCACTATGAATTTTATCCCAACAGCCAGAAGGGGAAGCAATGGGAAGCATTGAACTACAGAAATTCAGTCGTGGCAATATATTCATTTTGACAATAGATATTCTGCCGGTTAAAGAAACTGGGATATTATTCCATCTACTGAGGTCTGATTCAATTGATTTGAAGAAAGAGATTAGGGCTGGGCGATATGGACATATCACAATATTTTACAGTATTTTACTGTTGGAATCATGAAAATAGAATGATTGTTCTAATTCTATAGAAGCACGTAGAATACATTGTTGTTTGACAGGACAATGAAAAGAAAGAAAAGACAAACTAGCATCTGTAAGGAATGACGCTGGAGAAGAGAAGCAGGTACAGGGAGTCAACGTTTAATCGGAACCGACATGAAAACAGGACAGGAACAGTGTCAGAACTGGTAAAACACAGA
Source organism: Oncorhynchus mykiss (assembly GCF_057628025.1). Taxonomy (NCBI): domain Eukaryota; kingdom Metazoa; phylum Chordata; class Actinopteri; order Salmoniformes; family Salmonidae; genus Oncorhynchus; species Oncorhynchus mykiss. Next base: position 79,094,585 of record NC_143032.1, read on the forward strand.
CGTAAGACAAGCAGTACAGCAGTGGGGAACAGAGCTGGGGAACTGACACATATAGGGGAGGTAACAAACAGGTGATTGAGTCCAGGTGAGTCCAATAATTTGCTGATGGGCATAACGAGGGAAGGCAGGTGTGCGTAATGATGGTGGCAGGAGTGCGTAATGCAGGGCAGCCTGGTGCCCTTGAGCGCTGGGGGGGAAGAGTGGGAGCAGGCGTGACAGCATCGTTGCATCCGACTGACCATGCAGAGTGAATGGCAAGAAGGCAAGAAGGTACTCGTGACTCCGTGGTCGAACAACTTCTCTCCCCTTGAGTGACAGGAGGCAGGGCTTGCTGTGGTTTGTAGTAGGCATGCAGCAGCAAGAGGGAGAGAGATGACTCAAGTAGCAAATGGAGTAAAGTATAAAAACTGACATTATACGCGCCATAGTTGTGTATCACATTTAACAAACCAAACATTCAAATGCCGTTATAGAGGGTAGAGTAAAAACAACAGTTCCATACCTCAACTCAGCACCCTGCGCCAGTAGAGATATAGTCAAATACGGTACAGCACCCTGTGCCAGGTGGGGTATAGTCGAATACAGTATAGCATCCTGCGCCAGTAGAGATACAGTCAAATACGGTATAGCATCCTGCACCAGTAGAGATATAGTCAAATACGGTATAGCATCCTGCGCCAGTAGAGATATAGTCAAATACGGTATAGCACCCTGCGCCAGTAGAGATCTAGTCAAATATGGTATAGCATCCTGCGCCAGTAGAAATAGTCAAATACGGTATAGCATCCTGCACCAGTAGAGATATAGTCAAATATGGTATAGCATCCTGCGCCAGTAGAGATATAGTCAAATACGGTATAGCATCCTGCGCCAGTAGAGATATAGTCAAATACGGTATAGCACCATGCTCCAGTAGAGATATAGTCAAATATTGTCTGCGTATAATGAGATGAAGTGATCTGTACATTGGTGTTATTTCCTTTGATTGAGGAATTGCCTGGGCATGGGGATAATAAGAATAGCAAAGGTGAAATTGGATTGCCTTCTCTGCTGCTTCTAGTGGTTCTGAACAGAGCAGAGCAGATATTGCTTGTTATTAACCATGGCTGAGGGATTGGCATATAGAATTCTGATCCTACTAATGAAATTGGAACCAATACTCACTCATATGTTCCAAGACAGACAAGAGATATGTCTATTCTAGTCTATCAAAAAGCATTAAGAGATAATACAGTTGTTTCTGATGAAGCATCTAAGATATGTAACAGTCAGAGGTTATCCAGGGATAAACGCTTTTTAAAAACCCGCTTGGGTCCGTGTGGACCAGTTTCCGGTAATTAAATCTCGAGATGGGACGACAAAAAAACCAAAACAGTTTAATATCAGTGTTTATCAAAGATAAGGCGATAGTGAGCAAACTGGGTGGCATCCTTATCTTTTAAAAAAAATATTGTGATATATTCTGTATTTTGTTCAGTATGAATTTTTGTATTGTATTATTTACTTATGTACAATCAATTAGTGTAGTGGAGGGTAAACGCATAGTAAACTCAGTTTACCCACTTTTTTTTTTACAAGACAGTTTACCCACCTTTTGGGGAAAAAGTGCATTTATAGGGAGTTTTCTACTGCGTCCGGCGATCCGAGTTAACCCACATATATATATATATATATATATATATATATATATATATATATATATTTTTGTACCACTACATCAATGTGTACAATGGAATTACGTTTTTCTTTCATAAAATTATACCTTATTCACTCTTAACACATGGTCTACAATCACATTTCTCTGTTCATAGGAGGAAGTTACACTGGTCAGGGTGCCAAAAGGCAAGTATTGGTTGATTCATTTACTGGATCTTCGCGATAACATACAAAATCTAACAATAGACTTCTCTTCCTAATGCCAATTTGTGGTGAATGTTTTCAGAGAATGAAGAAATGCCGGTTACAACCAGAGGAAGGAGCAGCGGCCTCAAACGCAAGAAGATCTTAGAGGAAAGCAAATCAGAGAAAGTCCTCAGGTAGCAGAGAATGTGAATATTGCTTTGTTTCAATGTTCATGGAATACAGTAAAACACATGAACAGTTAAATAGATATTGCCTAAATGAAGGCAATTCACTTTGGCATGTCTGTATGGTTTAGGATTGAGGATATTGAAGCAGAGGTGGAGACTCCCAAAGAGAAGCCAGTGGCAGAGCATCAGCAAGAGAATAAAGACGAAGTTGTTGCTGAATCTGACAAAGAGGAGTTAGCTGAGGTACAAATACAATTCGTAAACAATTCGTCTTTGTTTTTCAAGTGTCCAGGAGTAAAGAGTCTTAAGTGACACACTCTCTTTTAAAAATGTTTTTGACAGGATGTCATTGACACGGCCATGGGGGACACAGCAGTAGAGCCTGAGCTTGGAGAGGAGATTGGAGAGACTGTTACAACACGGACACTTCAGATTCAGAAAGCCGCTGTGTTGCTGGTGGACCTGAAAGAAACCTTGCAACCACAAGTGGAGGTAGAAAATGTGGCCTCAGAGATAGAGGTGGAGGAGGAGGAGGCTCCAAAGGAGGTGTCAGAAACCGATGAAGAAACAGCCGAAGAACCCACTGAGGAAAAGAAAAGAAGCCTCACAAAACCTTTTGAGGAGGAGGAGGAGACTGTGAAAGAAGAGCAGCCAGCAGTTGAGAAACCTGTTGAGGAGGAGACAGTGAAAGAAGAGCAGCCAGCAGTTGAGAAACCTGTTGAGGAGGAGATTGTGAAAGAAGAGCAGCCAGCAGTTGAGAAACCTGCTGAGGTAAAGGAGAAGATCTCACCACCTGAAAAGGAAGTGGTAGCTCCAGTGGTAGAAACAAGAGTCCTTCGGAGAGGAATAAAAAGTGTACCATTTACCCCGACTCCAAAACGCAAGTACACAAGAAGAGTCAAACAACCTGTGGAAGAGGAGGAGGAGGAAGAGGTGGCTGAGGAAGAAGTAGAGGCAGCTGTAGTTGAAGCCAAAGTCCTGAGAAGAGGAAGGAGATCTGCCCCTCCTGCCCATGCCACACCTAAATGCAAATTCACTCCAACTGTTGTTGAAGCGGAAGAGGCAGAAAAAACAGATGAAACGACAGAGGAGGAAGTAGACAACAAAGTCCAGGAAAAAGCTGTTGAGGAAGAGAAGGCTACAACAACAACAACAAGCCAAGAGGAAGAGGAAGAGAAGGCTACAACAACAACAACAACAAGCGAAGAGGAAGAGAAGGCTACAACAACAACAACAAGCCAAGAGGAAGATAAGGCAACAACAACAAGCCAAGAGGAAGAGGAAGTGGAAAGCTTTGAGGAGGTTGTGGAAGTTCCTCCAGTTGTGGAAACTAGAGCTAAGAGGAGCAGGACAAAAACAGTCATAGCAGTCACACCCAAACGAAAGTCCTTACGAAGCAAGTATTCTGTGGATTATAAGGAACAAGATGCAGAAGAGGAGGAAACAGGAAATGAATCCACAGTGGAAGAAGGGGAGGATAATGTAGTGGCAGAAGAGGTGAGCGTAGTAGAGGAAGAAGAAGGGTTCCCGGTGGCTGAGGTTGCTGTTGTCAAGGAGACGGAGAAGCAGCCTGAGGAACACAAATCAGAGAAAGTCATCAGGTAACAGAGGATGGGAATATTGATTTGTTTCAAGTGTTTATGGAATACAGTACAACATATGAAAAGTTAAATGCAGTGGTTTCAGAAAGTATTCGTACCTGCTGACTTGTTCCACATGTTCCTATGTTACGGCCTGGGTTCAAAATGTATAAAATGTAAAAAGAATCTTACCCATCTACACATAATACCCCATAATGACAAAGTGAATACATGTTTTTAGATATTTTAGCACATTTATTGAAAATGAAATACAGAAATATCTAATTTATATAAGTATTTACACCCCTGAGTCAATACATGTTGGAATCACCTTTGGCAGTGGTGACAGCTGTGAGTCTTTTTCTGGGTAAGTCTCTGAGAGGTCTGCACACCTGGATGTACAATATTTTCACATTGTGGTTTTAAAAATTCTTCAAGCTTTGTCAAATTGGTTATTGATCATTGCTAGACAACCATTTTCAATTCTTGCCATATATTGCCATAAGTCAAAACTGTAACTCCGCCACTCAAGAACATACACTTTTTTTCTTAGTAAGCAACTCCAGTGTAGATTTGGCCTTGTGTTTTAGGTTATTGTCCTGCTGAAAGGTGAATTAATCTCCCAATATCTGGCGAAAAGTAGACTAAACCAGGTTTTCCTCTAGGATTTTGCCTGTGCTTAGCCCCATTCAGTTTTTTTTTTGCCTGAAAAACTCCCCAGTTCTTTAACAATTATAACTATACCCATAACATGATTCAGCCACCACTATGCTTGAAAATATGCAGAGTGGTAGTAATATGTTGTATTTGATTTGCCCCAAACATAACACTTTCTGTTGTAGACAAAAAGTGACTTTGCCACATTCTTTTAAGTGTTACTTTAGTTATTTTTTTATTCTGTACCTGCTTTCTTCTTTTCACTCTGTCAGAATCAGGAATCAAGGTAAGACCCAGAGGCAGACCGTGTCGAAGTAACAATGTTTATTACAGCAACAGAGGCAAAGGAACAGGACGGCAGGCAGGCTCAGGGTCAGGTCAGGCAGCGGTCGGTAATCCAGAGGTGGGGCAAAGATACAGGACGGCAGGCAGGCTCAGGGTCAGGCAGCGGTCGGTAATCCAGAGGTGGGGCAAAGGTACAGGACGGCAGGCAGGCTCAGGGTCAGGGCAGGCAGAGTGGTCAGGTGGGCGGGTACAGGGTCAGGACAGGCAATGGTCAAAAACCAGGAGGACGAGATAAGAGACTGGGGAAAGGCAAGAGCTGACACAAAAACACTGATTGGGTTGACAAACAAGACGAACTGGCAACAGACAAACAGAGAACACAGGTATGAATACACAGGGGATAATGGAGAAGATGGGCAACACCTGGAGGGGGGGTGAAGACAATCACAAAGACAGGTGAAACGGATCAGGGTGTGACAGTTAGTTAGGTTAGTGTTACCAAATTTAAATTGAGTCTAACACCTCAAAATGTTGGAAAAGTCGAGGGGTGTGAATACTTTCTGAAGGTATTGTAACTATTTCCTAAACTAAGGTCTTTCACTTTGGCATGTCTGTATGGTTTAGGATTGAGGATATTGAAGCAGTGGTGGAGACTCCCAAAGAGAAGCCAGTGGCAGAGCATCAGCAAGAGAATAAAGACGAAGTTGTTGCTGAATATGACAAAAAGGAGTTAGCTGAGGTACAAATACGATTCATACGATTCGTAAACAAGTGTCCAGGAGTAAGGAGTCTTAAGTGACACACTCTTTTCTTTTTTCAATAATTGACAGGATGTTGTTCACACAGCCACGGAGGACACAGCAGTAGAGCCTGAGCTTAGAGAGGAGATTGGAGAGACTGTTACAACACAGACACTCAAGCTCCAGACGGCCATTGTGGTACTAGTGGACCTGAAGAAAACCTTGCAACCACAAGTGGAGGTAGAAAATGTGGCACCAGAGATAGAGGTGGAAGAAGAGGCTCCAAAGAAGGTGTCAGGAACCGATGAAGACGAAAAAGAAACAGCCAAAGAACCCTCTAAGGAGGAAAAGAAAAGAAGAGGACGACCAAGATCCACTCATCTCAGAACACCTGTTGAGGCTGAGGAGGAGACAGTGAAAGAGGAGCAGCCAGCGGTTGAGAAACCTGTTGAGGGAAAGGAGAAGATCTCACCACCTGACGAGGAAGATGCAGGTCCAGTGGTAGAAACAAGAGTCCTGAGGAGAGGAAGAATAAGTGTTCCAGCTACCCCGACTCCAAAACGCAAGTACACAAGAAGAGACAAACAGCATGAGGAGGAAGAGAAAGAGCCAGCTGTGGAAGAAAAGGCTCCAGTGGTAGAAACAAGAGTCCTCAGGAGAGGAAGAAAAAGTGTTCCAGCTACACTGACTCTGACACGCAAGTACACACAGACAGGCAAACAACCTAAAGAAGAGAAGGAGGGGGAGGAAGAGCCAGCTGAGGAAGAAGATGATGCTCCGGTAGTGGAAACCATAGTTCTGAAGAGCGAGAGAGGCAGATTTTCTGCTCTTGCTCATCCCAGACGCAAATCCACACAAGCCTGCAAAGAACCTGGGGAAGAGGAGGAGAAGGAAGAGGAGTTGGCTAAACCTGTTCAGGAAGCTTTGGAAGAAAAGATAGAGAAAGCAGTGGATGAAGCAGCAGCTGCAACAGTGGAGAGTGTGGGGGAAGAAAAGGGGGCAGAGGAAGCAAGAACTGAGGAGGAGGAAAAGGTGGAGGAAGAGAAGGAAGCGGAAACTGAAGCTGCAGCTGAAACTGTACCAGTGGAAGACGAGAGTGTTGCAGAAGAAAAGGTGGTGGAGGGAGAAACAATTCAGGAAGAGGAAAAGGTAGAGGAAGAAAAGGAGATTACAGAAACTATTACAACACAGACACTCAAGCTTCAGAAAGCCACTGCAGTGCTGGTGGACTTGAAAAAAACTGTGGCCTCAGAGATCGAGGAGGAAGAAGAGGCTCCAAAGGAGTTGTCAGGAACCGATGAAGACGAAGAAGAAACAGCCAAAGAACCCTCTAAGGAGGAAAAGAAAAGAGGACTCCCAAGATCCACTCATCTCAGAAAACCTGTTGAGGCTGAGGAGGAGACGGTGAACGAGAAGCAGCCAGCAGTTGAGAAACCTGCTGAGGAAAAGGAGAAGATCTCACCACCTGAAGAGGAAGAGGCAGGTGAGGAAGAAGAACTGGCACCAGTAGTGGAAGCCAAAGTTCTGAGGAGAGAAAGGACATCTGCCTCTCCTCCTGCCCCTGCCTCACCTAGATGCAAATCCACACCAACTGTTGTTGAAGCAGAAGCGGCAGAAAAAACAGATGAAACAACAGAGGAGGAAGTAGACAACAAAGTCCAGGAAAAAGCTGTTGAGGAAGAGAAGGCTACAACAACAACAACAAGCCAAGAGGAAGAGGAAGTGGAAGCAGAAAGCTTTGAGGAAGTTGTGGAAGTTCCTCCAGTTGTGGAAACTAGAGCTAAGAGGAGCAGGACAAAAACAGTCACAGCAGCCACACCCAAACGAAAGTCCTCACGAAGCAAGTCCTCTGTGGATTATAAGGAACAGGATACAGAGGAGGAAGAAACAGGAAATGAACCCACAGTGGAAGAAGGGGAGGATAATGTAGAGGCAGAAGAGGCGAGCGTAGTAGAGGAGGAGGAAAAAGAAAAAGAAGAAAAAGAAAAAGAGGTTGCTGTTGTCAAGGAGACGGAGAAGCAGCCTGAGGAACACAAATCAGAGAAAGTCATCAGGTAACAGGGAATGGGAATATTGATTTTTTTTTTTGTGTTCATAGCTATTTCAGTTAAATAGCTATTGTCTAATTTAAGGTAATTCACTTTGGCACGTCTGGGTGGTTTAGGATTGAGGATATATATTTGTATGTATTTATTTTATTTCACCTTTATTTAACCAGGTAGGCTAGTTGAGAACACCTTTATTTAACCAGGTAGGCTAGTTGAGAACACCTTTATTTAACCAGGTAGGCTAGTTGAGAACACCTTTATTTAACCAGGTAGGCTAGTTGAGAACACCTTTATTTAACCAGGTAGGCTAGTTGAGAACACCTTTATTTAACCAGGTAGGCTAGTTGAGAACACCTTTATTTAACCAGGTAGGCTAGTTGAGAACAAGTTCTCATTTACAACTGCGACCTGGCCAAGATAAAGCATAGCAGTGTGAACAGACAACAACAGAGTTACACATGGAGTAAACAATAAACAAGTCAATAACACAGTAGAAAAAAAGAAAGCCTATATACATTGTGTGCAAAAGGCATGAGGAGATAGGCGAATAATTACAATTTAGCAGATTAACACTGGAGTGATAAATGATCAGATGATCATGTACAGGTAGAGATACTGGTGTGCAAAAGAGCAGAAAAGTAAATAAATAAAAACAGTATGGGGATGAGGTAGGTAAATTGGGTGGGCTATTTACCGATGGACTATGTACAGCTGCAGCGATCGGTTAGCTGCTCAGATAGCAGATTTTTAAAGTTGGTGAGGGAAATAAGTCTCTTTCTGTGTGGTATAGGATCGAGGGGGAGACTCCTAAAGAGAAGGCAGTGGCAGAGCATCAGCAACAGAATAAAGAAGAAGAAGAGGAGTTAGCTGAGGTATGTATACTATGGGTGTGAACGTTTAAACATTCAAACATTTCAACGAAATTGAGTTTCCTTAGTTAATAAGACAAAATCCTTAACCGATAAACAATATAATATTTTTCCTCACAAAATTCGAATCACAGTGCAGTTATCACAAAACAACAACTAACTTGTCCTGATCATCATCATCATCATCATGAAGTGAAAATGTCAATTAAAACAAATACCTAAGGCAACAATGCGGTAACGTTGGTAGGAGGGGAAAACGGTTGTTATTTTTAGCTACTTTATTAAGAGTTGTAATGCATCAGGGAGTGTGAAAGTCTCCAAACAGAGCATCAGCTCAAACTTGACGAGGGGAGCATGGAGGGGGAGAGAGATACAAACCAAGTCGACTCGCGCTAACTTATTGTGAGTTATTTATCATATCATGTATTTACATAGTACTTGTCTTGACTTCATCAAACCAAGAGAAGCTAGTTAAGATATCCAGCTAGCTAGCGCTAGCAATGCAAGCCAGGCGGCACCATTTTCCCTGTTATTTTAATTTACAGATAGCCATGGGCTATCTCCAACACTCACACATCACTTACAAATTAAGCATTTGTGCTTAGTGAGTCTGCCAGATAGATCAGAGGCAATAGGGATGACCAGGGATGTTCTGTTGATATGTGTGTGAATTGGACCATTTCCAGTCCAGCTTTCAAACTGTAACAAGTACTTTTGGGTGTCAGGGAACAGGTACAGTGGTTCTTCCTTTAAAAGTTACGAGTTTTATGCTGCGACTGTTTGTGGTAGATGGTGGCATTCTGTCATTGCATCACACTATCACAAGGGGGAGTTAGAACATCGGTAGTCTAAACTGTGGCAATTAATGGATGCGTTTTCAGTCTGAGAGTCTCTCCTCTGACACTAGAGTCCTGCATCAGGCAAGAACAACAAACTATTAGTGGTCCTGGAGTTAAGCGAGAACTTGTGTAATACAATGGGAGAATATCACTTGACATGTGGATTGACAATTTAAAAAAAAACTTTGGGTTTCTCTCCCTTTAAAAACAGAAATAAATCATTCTCAATAACAAACTGGCTTTATTTACAAATGAGTAAGAATGACTCACCACATGTTCCAAAATGGCTTTTTTCCCTTTATTCAGATTACAATCGCTCACTTTCGGTTATTTTAAATGAAATCATCTCCAATATCATTATTTTTTAAACAAAGCGGTTTATTATTATTATTAACCTTGCATTATAATTATATAAAAGCCCCTTAGATATTCTCAGAGATCAGATTTGCCATAACAAAAAATGCCCCTTAGATATTCATTTAGAATCCTCCAATCCTCTAAATGTAATTATTGGCGAAGAGCCACTTCATTGTAAAGTCAGGTGGCATTGGCGGAGTTGAAGAGGGTGAGGAACGAAATGGAGTCACAATCCATGCCAGGCAAACGTGCAGATGATTATTTCAACTACATTTTAGTTGCAACAAGTTCGATCGGGTTCAAATAAGGACACCTACATGTAGAGATGAAACAAATATTTTTTTAGATATACTGTAGGCCTACCGTAGGCGACATGAGTCTCACTAGTGTTGAGTAATGTGCTGTTAAAAGTGTTGTAGGTCTTATTTTGTTTTAACCTTTTCTACTACGTAAAGGTCTACTTACTCTGCTGGCGTCTTGACCCAGTTTATGCCCTCATTTGCAATGCAAACCATAACAAATTACTATGGGAATGAATGGAAGAGGCAGTGAAAGGGGGGGAGGGGGGGTAAGGAACTTCTCTGTCGGCACTGGAAAACATGTTTTCACAAGGGCTATTAGCAGGACAGTAGACATGATGTGGTTCCAAAAACAACCCTCTGACATAGGGTCCAGCTTGTCTCTTGATGATGATTGGGCTCGGGCTGATTCCGGTGGGAGTTGTCTGGCACAAATGTATCACTTGGGGCTCGGGCCGTTTGTGGCTGCTCTCTGGCAGATGATTTCACGGGCTGCTTTATATAATTAACATGTCATTATATATTTTTCCATATTTTCTCAATGTTTCTGTGATCAAAAAATCAAATGAACATTTAAATTAAATTATTTTAAGAGTCCTGTTAAAGTAGTATTTTAGTATTTTGATACTTTATCGAAGGCAATTAATCAGCATTAAAAACTTTGTGGATGGGGCCTCCCGAGTGGCGCAGCGGTCTAAGACACTGCATCGCAGTGCAAACTGCGTTGCTACAGATCGATACCGTGCCGGCCACGACCGGGAGACCCATGAGGCGACGCACAGGGGCGGTGGGCTTATGGTTTCGGTGCGGTGGGCTTATGGTAAAAACAGGGAGAAAAAACAAACGTAGCAGGCTGCGAATTCTGCAAACAACATTTCTCAGATGGGCTATTAGCTGGACAATAGATTCTTCAACCTTTACAAAGAATAGTCGAATAGCTCGGCTACTGTAGGTGTGACCCCCCCCCCCCCCCCCCCCCCCCCAACTTGCAATGTACATTATTAAGTACTCTACATTTATATCTCCAAACCTCATGCAACTGCAAAATGTCAGATAAAGCACATACTGTACAGTATTTATGCTTTCCTTAATAAAATAATGGTAAAAATACTCTTTCAAAATGCAGATGTTTATTTCTGATGCAGGACAATAGGGAATAAATATCACTGAATGACAGAGCATGGGGACTGGTCTTGATAAATCAATCAGATTTTTATTTGGAAATGCTAGGATTATTTTGCTCTTCACTCGCAGTTGATAGTAGCCTAGGCCTACCCCCGACCGGTCTTTAACTGTCTTCTGACTGTGATTAGAGCGATGTTGATTGCCTTTGCCGATCGCTCATCATCTTCAACCATCAGTGAGTCCATCTTACTGAGTCCACCAAATGCACTGTTTTAAGTACTCTAAAACCAGATTTGCCCCAACAAAAAAATGCATCAACCCCTACAAATATATAAATGTATTATTAACCCTGCATTATAATTGTAATGCAGATGTTTATTTCGTTATGGATCCATAATGAATTACTATGGGAATGTGGTCAACTGTTTCAGCACCGAGGCAAAAATGTGGACTGGTATTGATTTTATTTTCACGGAATCTCCGTTTGGGTATTGGGTAGACTACAGCGTAGCCTAGTGGTTAGAGCGTTGGATTAGTAACCGGAAGGTTGCAAGTTCAAATCCCCGAACTGACAAAATTCAAAATCTGTTGTTCTGCCCCTGAACAAGACAGTTAACCCCACTGTTCCAAGGCCGTCATTGAAAATAACTGACTTGCCTAGTTATATAAAGGTAAAAATAAAAAAAAATTGGGTGTGTAAATGTTAGGATTATTTTGCTCTTAGTACAGTAGCCTACTCCCGACCGGTCACGTTGTACAGTGCCATATTTTCTTAACGGATACTATGGGGGTTTTGTTTTTCTTGGAATAGAAACATCATAATATTAATCAAATGAATTAAGCTACACGTCTTAAAATCAATCCCGTATACTATTTTCTTACAAAAAAAAATGTTTTAAATTCTCTCGAACAGCCAATATTAAAAAAAGTTAAATGCTTCTCAAAGATGCCCTTTGGTGGTCAAACTAGCACTAACTAGCATTAATGGCAACAATGGCTGACACTTAAATAACGTGCCATAGAATTCTGCGGCACCCCACACGGTGTGCTGCAGTATGACAACTTTTAAAGGAAGAACCTACTGAATCGTTAAAAGTTGTCACGTTCTGACCATAGTTCTGTTATTTTATCTTTGTTTTAGTATGAGTTGGATGGGCAGTCTGTTTGTTTTTCTATGTTGGTTTTTGAGTTCGGCCTAGTATGGTTGTCAATCAGAGGCAGCTGTCAATTGTTGTCCCTGATTGAGAATCATACTTACAGTGCCTTGCGAAAGTATTCGGCCCCCTTGAACTTTGCGACCTTTTGCCACATTTCAGGCTTCAAACATAAAGATATAAAACTGTATTTTTTTGTGAAGAATCAACAACAAGTGGGACACAATCATGAAGTGGAACGACATTTATTGGATATTTCAAACTTTTTTAACAAATCAAAAACTGAAAAATTTGGGTGAGCATAATTATTCAGCTCCTTCACTTTCAGTGCAGCAAACTCTCTCCAGAAGTTCAGTGAGGATCTCTGAATGATCCAATGTTGACCTAAATGACTGATGATAAATACAATCCACCTGTGTGTAATCAAGTCTCCGTATAAATGCACCTGCACTGTGATAGTCTCAGAGGTCCGTTAAAAGCGCAGAGAGCATCATGAAGAACAAGGAAAACACCAGGCAGGTCCGAGATACTGTTGTGGAGAAGTTTAAAGCCGGATTTGGATACAAAAAGATTTCCCAAGCTTTAAACATCCCAAGGAGCACTGTGCAAGTGATAATATTGAAATGGAAGGAGTATCAGACCACTGCAAATCTACCAAGACCTGGCCGTCCCTCTAAACTTTCAGCTCATACAAGGAGAAGACTGATCAGAGATGCAGCCAAGAGGCCCATGATCACTCTGGATGAACTGCAGAGATCTACAGCTGAGGTGGGAGACTCTGTCCATAGGACAGCAATCAGTCGTATATTGCACAAATCTGGCCTTTATGGAAGAGTGGCAAGGAAAAAGCCATTTCTTAAAGATATCCGTAAAAAGTGTCGTTTAAAGTTTGCCACAAGCCACCTGGGAGACACACCAAACATGTGGAAGAAGGTGCTCTGGTCAGATGAAACCAAAATTGAACTTTTTGGCAACAATGCAAGACGTTATGTTTGGCGTAAAAGCAACACAGCTGAACACACCATCCCCACTGTCAAACATGGTGGTGGCAGCATCATGGTTTGGGCCTGCTTTTCTTCAGCAGGGACAGGGAAGATGGTTAAAATTGATGGGAAGATGGATGGAGCCAAATACAGGACCATTCTGGAAGAAAACCTGATGGAGTCTGCAAAAGACCTGAGACTGGGACAGAGATTTGTCTTCCAACAAGACAATGATCCAAAACATAAAGCAAAATCTACAATGGAATGGTTCAAAAATAAACATATCCAGGTGTTAGAATGGCCAAGTCAAAGTCCAGACCTGAATCCAATCGAGAATCTGTGGAAAGAACTGAAAACTGCTGTTCACAAATGCTCTCCATCCAACCTCACTGAGCTCGAGCTGTTTTGCAAGGAGGAATGGGAAAAAATGTCAGTCTCTCGATGTGCAAAACTGATAGAGACATACCACAAGCGACTTACAGCTGTAATCGCAGCAAAAGGTGGCGCTACAAAGTATTAACTTAAGGGGGCTGAATAATTTTGCACGCCCAATTTTTCAGTTTTTGATTTGTTAAAAAAGTTTGAAATATCCAATAAATGTCGTTCCACTTCATGATTGTGTCCCACTTGTTGTTGATTCTTCACAAAATAATAGTTTTATATCTTTATGTGTGAAGCCTGAAATGTGGCAAAAGGTCGCAAAGTTCAAGGGGGCCGAATACTTTCGCAAGGCACTGTAGGTAGCCTGGGTTTCAGTTTTGGATTGTGGGTGTTTGTCTTCCGTGTTAGTGTTTGTCGCCACACGGGACTGTTTCGTTTCTTCACGTTTATTATTTTGTTCCAGTGTTCAGTTGTCTTTTGTTTAAAGACATGTAGCTAGCTAGCTAGTTAAACAATGGACCATAATCACAAGTCATACCCTGCATGAATCTGCAGGTAGCTAACCAACCAGGTTATATGGCTATAACTAGTCAAGCAAATGTGTCTGAGATACAAATAATAAGATCATACACACAACGTTAGCTAGCGACCCAGCCAGCTAGCGTTAGCTAGCTAACTTGAAATGAAGCCACTTTCTGTCAAAATTAGAAACGTGTAATTTTACCAGTATACATCATGGTTGGACACGTCTCCTGTCTGATGCCATGCCTTAGTTTGACGATGTAATCCAGACTGGTGTTTTCTTTATCTCCTTAGCTATCATACTCAAATTCCACTGATTTCAAAACTAGGTCCTCCAGAAAGTGGAGAGCATACACACAACGTTAGCTAGTGAGCCATCCAACGTTAGTTAGCTAACAGTACACTTTAACTTATGCAGTTTTACTACGCAAGACATTTTTTTAAAAGCTGTGTTCAACATGAGTACCTAAACGTACTGACCAGCTCCAATAGACAGACGCTTGCTATATGGTAGACCAATCCAAACTCATCTCTCGGCATGGCCAGCCCACTCATTATCTCAGCCAATCATGGCTAGCCGGAAGGTTGCTCTCTTTTTCTGTGGCCAACTATGCTCATAATTTAATGATTTTATTTGTACTTACAGGTGGCATACAAGTTTGATATTAAGGCACATGGAAGTTCACATGTTCGAGAAGGAGTTTCTCCCAAAAAAACACATTTTGATATCAATAAAATAAAAATCACTTTCAAACAGCTCTCCTGTGAAGTCTTGACTTGCAACATACTGAATCGGGTCACAAATGTAATCTATCCATGGAAAGCGCGATGTAGACCATCTGTTTTGTGAATACACATGGATTTTTCGGGAAAAACAAAATAACTTTTATCTTAAACGTAAAAACAAAATTGCTAATTTGTCACATCCCTAATGTATGTGATTCATACTATTGGTAAACTATTCATCTTTGTTTTTCAAGTGTCCAGGAGTAAAGAGTCTTAAGTGACACACTCTTTTCTTTTTTCAATAATTGACAGGACGTTGTTCAGACAGCCACGGCGGACACAGCAGTAGAGGCTGAGCTTGGAGTGGAGATTGGAGAGACTGTTGCAAAACAGACACTCAAGCTTCAGAAAGACACTGTGTTGCTGGTGGACCTGAAGAAAACCTTGCAACAAGTGGAGGTAGAAAATGTGGCCTCAGAGAGAGAGGAGGAGGAGGCTCCAAAGGAGGTGGCTGGAACCAATGAAGACAAAGGAGAGAACAACAAAGAAACAGGCAGACCAAGATCCACTCGTATCACAAAACCTGTTGATGCTGAGGAGACAGTGGAAGAGGAGCAGCCAACAGTTGAGGAACCTGCTGTGGAAGTGGAGATCTCGCCACCTGAGGATGAAGAGGAGGCTCCGGTTGTAGAACCTAGAGTCCTGAGGAGAGGAAGAAAAAGTGTTCCATTTACTCTGACTTCAAAACACAAGTCCAAAAGAAGAGGCAAACAGCATGAGGAAGAGGAGAATGTGGAGGAGCCAGAAGAAGAAGAGGCACCAGTAGTGGAAGCCAGAGTTCTGAGGAGAGGAAGGAAATCGGCTTCTGCTCCTGCCACACCTAGACGCAAATCCACACATGCCACTAAAGAACCTAAAGAGGAGGAGGTGGCTGAATCTTTTCTGGAAGCTGTGGAAGAAAAGGAGAAAGTAAAACCAGTGCAGGAGGAAAGGGCAGAGGAGAATGCCACACTGATGGATAAAGAGGATATGGTGGAGGAAGCTGCAACAGTGGAGAGTGTGGAGAACGAAAGGGTGGCAGCAGAAGACATAACTGAGGAAGACGGAACGGTAGGGGAAGAGAAGGAAGAGGAAGCTGAAGCTCCACCTGAAACTGCAACAGTGGAGGAGGAGAGTGTTGCAAACGAAAATGTGGATGAAGAAGCAACAACTAAGGAAGAGGAAGAGCAGGAAGCGGAGAGAGTGGAAGAAGAAAATATTGAGGAAGCTGCAGCAGAAACTATTAGTGTCAAAGAAAATATGGAGGAGGAAGCAACAACCACAGTGGAAGAAAAGGAAGAGGAAAAAGTGGAAGAAGTGAAGAAAGAGGAAACAGTTATTGAACTAGCTGTAGAAAAACTAGCTGAAAAAGTTGCTGGGATAGAAGAGGTTGATAAAGTGGAGGAGAAAGAGGGAGCAAAGCCAGTTGAGGAAGAGAAGAAGACTTCACTCGAGGAGGAAGAGCAAGCTCCAGTAGAGGAGGAAGAGGATGCTCCAGTTGTAGAAACAAGAGTTTTGAGGAGAGGAAGAAAAAGTATTCCAGCTTCTCCGACTGCAAAGCGCAAGTACACAAGAAGAGACAAACAAGCGGAGGAGAAAGACCCAGCTGTGGAAGAAAAGGAACCAGTAGTGGAAACCAGAGCTCTGAGGAGAGGAGGCAGAGGAAGATGTTCTGCTCCTGCCCCTGCCACACACGGACGCAAATCCACAAGAGCCTGCCAACAAACTGAGGAAGAGGAGGATGTGGAGGCAACGGTTGAACCTGCACCAGAAGCAAAGGAGGAAGAGAAGAAAGTGGAGATAGTGGAAGAGGCGAGTGTTGCAGAAGAAAAGGTGGAAGAAGTAAAAGCAGTGGAGGAAGAAGGAACAACTCTGGAAGAGGAAAAGGTGGAGGAAGAGAAGGAAACAGAGATAGTGGAAGAAGACGTTGAGGAAGCTGCAGCAGAAACTGCACCAGTGAAAGAAAATGTAGAGGCTGAAGCAACAACTGAGGAAAATGAAGATGTTGAGGAAGCTGCAGCAGAAACTGCACCAGTGAATGAAAATGAGGAAGCAACAACTGAGGAAAAGGAAAATGTTGAGGAAGAGAAGAAAGAGGTTGAAGCAGAAAAGGAAACAATTGTTGAAATGGCTATAGAGAAACTAGCAGAGGTAGTTGAAAAGGCACAAAACGTGGAGTTGGTAACAGCAGTGGAAAGTGTTGCGGATGAAGTGATAAAAAAGCCTGTTGAGGAACCTGCTGAGGAAGGGAAGACCTCACTACCTGAGGATGGAGAAGAGACTCCAGTTGTAGAAACAAGAGTCCTGAGGAGAGGAAGAAAAAGCATTCCAGTAACACCTCCAAAACGCAAGTACACACGAAGAGGCAAACAACATGAAGAAGAGAAAGATGCGGAGGAAGAGCCAGCTGAGGAGGAAGATGCACCAGTAGTGGAAACCATAGTTCTGAAGAGCGATAACGGAGGCAGATTTTCTGCTCTTGCTCCTTCTGCCACGCCCACATGCAAATCCACACACGCCTGCTTAAAACCTGAGGAAGAGGAGAAGAAGGAAGAAGAGTTGGAGGTAGAAAAGGTAGAGGAGGAAAAGATGGAGGCGGTGGTTGAACCTATTCAGGAAGCTTTGGAAGTAGTGGATGAAGCAGCAGCAGCTGCAACAGTGGAGTGTGTGGGGGAAGAAAGGGCGGCAGAGGAACTAAGAACTGAGGAGGAGGGAAAGGTGGAGGAAGAGAAGGAAGCGGAAACTGAAGCTGCAGCTGAAACTGTACCAGTGGAAGACGAGAGTGTTGCAGAAGAAAAGGTGGTGGAGGGAGAAACAATTCAGGAAGAGGAAAAGGTAGAGGAAGAAAATGAGATTACAGAAACTATTAAAACACAGACACTCAAGCTTCAGAAAGCCACTGTGGTGCTGGTGGACTTGAAACAAATCTTGCAACCACAAGTGGGGATTGAAAATGTGGCCTCAGAGATAGAGGAGGTGAAGAAGGAGGCTCCAAAGGATGTGGCAGGAACTGATGAAGACGAAGTTGAGGAACCTGCTGTGGAAGTGGAGATCTCGCCACCTGAGGATGAAGAGGAGGCTCCAGTTGTAGAAACAAGAGTCTTGAGGAGAGGAAGAAAAAGTGTTCCATTTACCCCGACTCCAAAACGCAAGTCCAAAAGAAGAGGCAAACAGCATGAGGAAGAGGAGAATGTGGAGGAGCCAGAAGAAAAAGAGGCAGCTGAGGAAGATGAAGAACAGGCTCCCGTAGTGGAAGCCAGAGTTCTGAGGAGAGGAAGGAAATCTGCTTCTGCCACACCTAGACGCAAATCCCCACATGCCACTAAAGAACCTGGAGAGGAGGAGTTGGCTGAACCAGTGGAGGAGGTAAGGGCAGAGGATAAAGCCACACTGATGGATAAAGAGGACATGGTGGAGGAAGCTGCAACAGTGGAGAGTGTGGAGGAAGAAAGGGTGGCAGTGGAAGCCATAACTGAGGAAGACGGAAAGGTAGAGGAAGCTGAAGCTGCAAAAGTGGAGGAGGAGAGTGTTGCAGAAGTAAATGTGGATGAAGAAGCAACAACTGAAGAAGAGGAAAAAGTGGAGGAAGAGAAGGAAGCAGAGAAAGTGGAACAAGAAAATATTGAGGAAGCTGCAGCTGAAACTATTGGTGTGGAAGAAAAGATGGAGGAGGAAGTAGCAACCACAGAGGAAAAAAAGGAAGAGGAAACACTTATTGAACTACTTGTAGAACAACTATCTGAGGAAGTTTCTGTGGTAGAGGCAGAAAAAGTGGAGGAGAAAGAGGAAGCAAAGCCAGTTGGGGAAGAGAAGAAAACTTCACCACCCGAGGAGGAAGAGCAAGCTCCAGTAGAGGAGGAAGAGGATGCTCCAGTTGTAGAAACAAGAGTTTTGAGGAGAGGAAGAAAAAGTATTCCAGCTTCTTCGACTCCAAAGCGCAAGTCCACAAGAAGAGACAAACAAGCGGAGGAGAAAGACCCAGCTGTGGAAGAAAAGGAACCAGTAGTGGAAACCAGAGCTCTGAGGAGAGGAGGCAGAGGAAGATGTTCTGCTCCTGTCCCTGCCACACACGGACGCAAATCCACACGATCCCGCAAACAGCCTGAGGAGGTGGAGGCAGAATTGGTAAATGAGCAAAAGATGGCAGAGGTGGTTGCACCTGTTCGGGATGCTGTGGAGGAAAAATTGGAGGAAGAAAAAGCAGTGGACGAAGCAGAAGCTGAAACTGCACCGTTGGAAGAGGAGAGTGTTGCTGAACAAAAGGTGGTGGAGGGACAAACGACTCAGGAAGTGAGAACTGCTACTGTGGAAGAAAAGGTGGAAGACACAATACCTGAAAAAGAGGAAAAGGTTGAAGAGGACAAGAAAGCTGAAGCTGAAACTGCACCAGTAGAAGAGGAGAGTGTTGCAGAAGAAAAAGTGGAGGAAGAAGCTAAACCCACAGAGGAAGAAAAGGTGGAAAAAGCAACAACTGAGGAAGAGGAAAGAGTTGAGGAAGATAAGAAAGAGGTGGAAGCAGAAGAGGAAGAAATTGTTGAAATGGGTGTAGAAAAACTAGCAGATGTAGGTGAAGAGGCAGAACAAGTGGAGGAGTCAACAGCAGTTGAAAGTGTTGCAGATGAAGTGGTATTAAAGCCAGTTGAGGAACCTACTGAGGAAGAAGAGAAGACCTCACCCCCTGAGGAAGAAGAGAAGACCTCACCCCCTGAGGAAGAAGAGAATACCTCACCACCTGAGGAGGAAGAGGTAGATGAGGAAGAACAAGCTCCAGTTGTAGAAGTAAGAGTTCTGAGGAGAGGAAGAAAAAGTGTTTCAGTTTCTCCCCCAAAATGCAAGTTGAGAGGAAAAGGTAAACAGCCTGAGAAAGACGAGAAACTGGAGGAGCCAGAGGATGAAGAGGCAGCTGAGGAGGAAGAAGAGGCACCCATAGTTGAAGCCAGAGTTCTCAGGGGAGGAAGGAGATCTGCCCCTACAACTGCCCCTGCTACATCTAGACGCAAATCCACACGAGTCAGCAGGCATCCTGAGGAAGAGGAGGATGTGGAGGCAGTTGCTGAACCTGCACTAGAAGCGATGGAGGAAAAGGTGGAGGAAGAAAAAGCTATGGAGGAGGAAAAGGAAGCTGCAGCTGAAACAGCACCAGTGGAAGAGGAGAGTGTTGCAGAAGAAAAGGTGGAGGAAGTAAAAGCAGTGGAGGAAGTAAAAGCAGTGGAGGAGGAAGGAGAAATTGTGGAAGACGAAAATGTGGAGGACGAGAAGGAACTGCAGATTGTGGTAAAAGAGAAGGTTCAAGAAGCTAAAGCTAAAGCTGCAGCTGAAACTGAACCAGTTGAACAGGATAAGGTGGAAGAGGAAACAACTGAGGAAGAGGAGAAAGGTGAGGAAGAGAAGAAAGAGATGAATGCAGAAAAGGAAACAATTGTTGAAATGGCTGTAGAAAAACTAGCAGAGGTTGTTGAAGAGGTAGAAAAAGTGGAGGAGGCAACAGCAGTGGAAAGTGTTGCAGATGAAGTGGTAGAAAATCCAGTTGAGGAACCTGCTGAGGAAGAAGAGAAGACCTCACTACCTGAGGTGGAAGAGGAGGCTCCAGTTGTAGAAACAATAGTTCCGAGGAGAGGAAGAAAAAGTGTTCCAGTTTCTCCTCCAAAACTTAAGTCCACAAAAAGAGGCAAACAAGTCCAGGAAGAGGAAAGCATGGAGGAGCCAGAGGATGAAGAAGCACCAGTAGTGGAAACCAGAGTTACAAGGAAAGGAAGGAAATCTGTCCTTGCTCCTGCCCCTGCCTCACCTAGACGCAAATCCAAACGAGCCCGCATAGAACCTGAAGAAGAGAAAGAGGAGAATGAAAAGGTAGACGATGCGGCTGCAACAGTGGAGAGTGTGGATGAAGAAAAGGTGGAGGAAGCTGCGGCTGCAACAGTGGAGAGTGTGGAGGAAGAAAAGGTGGAGGAAGCTGCGGCTGCAACAGTGGAGAGTGTGGATGAAGAAAAGGTGGAGGAAGCTGCGGCTGCAACAGTGGAGAGTGTGGAGGAAGAAAAGGTGGAGGAAGCTGCGGCTGCAACAGTGGAGAGTGTGGAGGAAGAAAAGGTGGAGGAAGCTGCGGCTGCAACAGTGAAGAGTGTGGAGGAAGAAAAGGTGGAGGAAGTGAATGAACTGGAGGCAGAAGAAAAGGTGGAAGAGGAAACAAAAGCTGTGGAAGAAGCAACCACTGAGGAAGAAGAAAAGGTGGAAGAAGCAACCACTGCGGGGGCTGTGGTAGAGGAGGCTGAAAAAGTGGAGGAGGTGGCAACAGTGATGAAAAGTGTTGCAGTCGAAAAGCCAGTTGGGGAAGAGAAGACCTCACAACCTGAGGAAGAAGCAGAGACTCCTGTTGTAGAAATAAGGGTCCTAAGGCGAGGGAAAAAAAGCACTCCTGTTAATCCTCCAAAACGTAGGTTCACACCAAGAGGCAAGCAAGCTGAGGAAAATGAGAAGAAGGAGGAAGAAAAAGTAGAGGAGGTGGCTGAACATGTGCCGGAAGCTGTGGAGGAAAAGGAGCAGGAGGAGAAGGTGGCTGAGCATGTGCCGGAAGCTGTGGAGGAAAATGAGGTGGCAGCTGAGGAAGATGAGGCACCATTAGTGGAAGCCAATGTTCTGTGGAGAGGAAGGAGGTCTGCCCCTGCCACACCAAGACGCAAATCCAAACGAGCCCGCAAAGAACCTGAAGAAGAGGAAAATGAGGAGGAAAATGTAGAGGAGGAAAACGCAGTGGAGGAGAAAATGGTGGTTGAGGAGAATAAGATGGAGGAAGAAGAAAAGATTGAAGAGCCAGCAGAGAGTGCTGCTTCAGAGACGAAAGAGGCAGAAGCCATCGCACAGCAGCCAGAGGAGGTGGCAGAGCAAACAGAGCGGAAGGAAGAAGTAAAGAACACTGCTGAAACGGAAGAAGAAAAGGTAGCTGATGAAGAAACAGATAAAGCAGTAGAGAATGAAGAAGGAGACACCGCCAATGTGGGAAAAAATACTGACAAGGCAATAGTAACTTCTGCTACTCAAGATGATGTAGCTGGTAAAGCTTCAGAGGACGAGGAGGGAGAAACTCTGGCGGTGGAAGCGGAAGAGGCAGAGAAAACAGAAGAAACAACAGAGGAAGTAGAAGACAAAGTCCAGGACAAAGCTGTTGAGGAAGAGGGAGAGGGCACAACAACAACAAGCCAAGAGGAAGTGGTAGCAGAGAGCCTTGAGGAAGTTGTGGAAGTTCCTCCAGTTGTGGAAACTAGAGCAATGAGGAGCAGGACAAAAACAGTTGCACCAGTCACACCCAAACGAAAGTCCTTACGAAGCAAGTCTTTTGTGGATTATAAGGAACAGGATGCAGAGGGGGAGGAAACAGGAAATGAACCCACAGTGGAAGAAGGGGAGGATAATGTAGTGGCAGAAGAGGCGAGCGTAGTAGAGGAGGAGGAAAAAGAAAAAGAGGAGGAAGGGGCCCCGATGCCTGAGGTTGCTGTTGTCAAGGAGACGGAGAAGCAGCCTGTGGTATCGAGAGTTCTGAGAGTGAGGTTAACTGCCACGCCCATGGCCACACCCACACCACAGCAGCGTACATCCACAAAACGCAGCAAAATAGTTACACCTGAGAAGGTCGAGCCTGAAGTGGGCATGCTTTCATCGGATGAAGAGCAGGAAGAGAGCCCTGTGGAAAAGAGAAACCTCCGGAAGAGAAAAAGCATGGAACCAACACCTGTTCGCAGATCCATGCGCCGCAGCAGAACTTAGACTGTGGAGAAAGTTTTTTTGGTTCAGTTTTAAAAAATGAATCTATTTAGTGAAGATTTCATATTAGACCAGATTGTTTTCTTCTATCTATTTGTACGTTTCTATAAATATAAAAATAGAAAAAAAAACATACATCACTTAATATTTTTATGTAATTTTTCTGAAAGTCAATATGTAGTTTATTTTATATCTTTTCATATTGTATATATATTTTGCAGTTTTTTGTTGACCTTAGTGGCTGGTAACACAATGCGTTTCAGCTTTGGTTTGGACACAATCGTCTAAAACAACATTTATTCACTCAAAATACTGCATCCCATGTTCTGCTAAAACAACATTTATTCCCTCAAAATACTGCATCCATAATCTGCTAAAACAACATTTATTCCCTCAAAATACTACATCCATGATTGGCTATAACAACATTTATTCGCTCAAAATAATCCTAACTTTCAGAATGCCAAACGGTGTCTCCTCGAATAAGAATCAGGAAGCCTGTAAATAAATATATATATTTTTAAAAACAAATGTAGTTACATTGGGACACACCAGCACTAATCGTCATTAAGAAAATATTTTTGGCCACCAGGCTCCATGCTCAATCTGGAATATTTTAGAAAATATGAAATATTGATATCTACAATAGTGCAGATACATATGAAAACATAAAAAAAAAACATTGCTCAGACATGCACAAAAACAATATAACAGCTCCCCTCTGTTATAAGATTATTCATAGTTTTTTTAAGCAGGCTATGTTTATTTACATTTTTTTTCTACACATGTCAGTGACATTTCTTGTGGAAATTTGGAATGCTTACATTTTTACCCATTTATACAAATGTTTTCAACAGAACTCAGGATATAAAATCACCTTTTATTCGACATAATTCTTCATTTGAAATATCTAATGTCAACACTTTGTGTCATTGTGTTACATTTTGTGTGTATTGAAAAATTTTGTACACTTTGAACATATTTAGTGTAAAAAAAATTACTAAATACACACTAAAATATTACCTCACTGAGCCGACGAGGTTTACCATTTTAGTTTGTAATTTGAAAAGGATGTTGTTATTAACCTTTCTTTTTCCTGTATTAACCTTATACCCATGACAACATTCTTCTGAAAAGGCAGCGAAATCAAAATACTTTTTTGAAACATGTAACTTTCACACAATAACAAGTCCAATACAGAAAATGAAAGATAAACATCTTGTTAATCTACCCATGGTGTCCGATTTCAAAAATGATTTACAGCGAAAGCACAACATATGATTATGTTAGCACATAGACAAGTCAAAAAAAACACACAGCCATTTTTCCAGCCAAAGATATGAGTCACAAAAAGCAGAAATATAGATCAAATTAATCACTAACCTTTTGATGCTGTTCATCAGATGACACTCATAGGACATCATGTTACACAATATATGTATGTTTTGTTCGATAATGTGCATATTTATATCCAAAAATCTCAGTTTACATTGGCGCCTTACGTGCAGTAATGTTTTGATTCCAAAACATCCGGTGATTTTGCAGAAATACTCATAATAAACATTGATAAAAGATGCAAGTGTTATTCACAGAATTAAAGATACTCATCCTCTATGCAACCGCTGTGTCAGATTTTAAAAAAACTTTACGGAAAAAGCATAATCTGAGAACGGCGCTCAGAGCCCAATCCAGCCAAAGAAATAGCCGCCATTTTGGCGTCAACAGAAGCTAGAAAAAACACTAAATATTCACTTACCTTTGATCTTCATCAGAAGGCACTCCCAGGAATCCCAGTTCAACAATAAATTACTGATTTGTTCCATAAAGCCCATAAATTAGTCACTTGTTGTTAGTGTGTTCAGCCCCGTTATCCATCTTCATGAAGCGTGAGCACTTCCTCCAGACAAAAACTTGAAAAGTTCCGTTACAGTCCGTAGAAACAAGTCAAATGATGCAATCAATCTTTAGGATGTTTTTAACATAAATCATCAATAAGGTTCCAACTGGAGAATTTCATTGTCTGAAGAAAAGCATTGGAACGAGAGCAAACTCTGTCGGGAGCGCACGTCATGAGACCGAGGCTCTTTGCCAAACCACTCCTTTAAGGTAGAATCCTCAAACCTGTTTCTAAAGACGGTGACATCTAGTGGAAGCCCTAGGAAGTGCAACCTCACCCATATCTCAATGTGATTTCTATAGGCAATGTTTTGAAAATCGATTTCTCACTTCTTGTTTGTATTTTTTTCTCAGGTTTTTGCCTGCCATATGAGTTCTGTTATACTCACAGACATCATTCAAACAGTTTTATAAACTTCAGAGTGTTTTCTATCCAATACTAATAATACTATGCATATATTAGCATCTGGGACAGATTAGGAGGCAGTTCAGTTTGGGCACGCTATTCATCCAAAAGTGAAAATGCTGCCCCCTATCCCAAAAAGGATTTAACGCAATATAATTTTATATACCAATACATGTATGTATATCCTCACATCTTGTACGTTAACATTTACCATTAAGGTTTTGATATACAGTAAGTAAACATTTTAATAACAGTAAAAATATGGTCATACAGAAGAGTTTGTAAAATAAAGTTTCAAAGTTTCAAATAAAGTTTATAATAAAATCTATAAACTGAGCTGTGATGTTAAACTGTGAGAGATGTCGTGAGAGATGTGAAAATAGATAGAAACTATGAGTTTTCGTTTGTGTGTGTTATTATAATAATATGATATACCTTGTTTCAGACTTTCAACGCTTTTGTTATGTGTCTCAGTGCCCCACAAAGGCACAAGCCAGCTATAGCCAGCAGTAGCCTGTCTTGCTCACAAACATTTTAATTTAGCAATGTTGTATGTTATGACAAACCTCTCCTTGCATTATGTGGAATGGACTTATGTAACTTCTCCTCTGACAATGTGATTTGTTATGATCTTTGGTAGAAAATAAAGATTTTCACTGTTTTACCTATTTTTATATTTCCTTTCTGGCCGTGTTACAAGGCCATGTACAGACCTTTCAGGGAGCACGTGCTCCAACAACAAAAAACGACTTTCATAATTAATGGGGCTTGCAAAGCAAGAGTCCCCACTTTTAAATACTAAACATACTTCTTATTGTTAATGTTTTGAATGCTACTCCTCTTACACCGTTTCATCTAGAAATGCTGTTCAAATTTACGAATGTGTAGACTGGTGTGGATTGAGTTTCTTACATAACTTTTTTATATATTTTTTTACATCTTTTATACGTTTTAAACTGTTAAGCTTTTTGGTTTTTTTTTGTCAATCTTCATTCACTTTCATGGGATTTTTTCAGCATTCTAAAGGCCCCATTATGACATCACTTCCAATAAGTAATCAATGGGAAAGCTGTTTTAGCAATCCGTCAACTGCTTTCTTTATCGATGCAGTAAGTCATGTCAGAAGCTAGCAGATACAATACTTACCAACAAATTCCAATAAAACTACATCACGTTTTGAAGTTCACTTTCCTTGCTTTGTCTAACACACTATCAGGAATCTAGCAAATACTTTTTGTGGGTCAATGTGCAGTATTTACTTTCATGGCACAAATGTTTGTTAGCATGTGTCTCACACTGGCTTTAGCCAAGGAGGGAGCCGGGTTGCCAAGGCAACTGTTGCCTAGCGACACATGCCTCAGAGGGAGACAACTTCTTCATGGGCAATAAATTCCCATGATTTGTGAATCTGTTTTGGACCGAACAGCGAGCCCTCATTTTTTTTTAATGCTACCCTGGTTTGGACGACCTGGAATGATACAGAGAAGACTTCTAATGATCACTAGCTTTGTCCTCCTCTGGATCGTGACCCGTGCTCTAAATAACTCAACTGGCTGGTTTGTCTGTCTGTGTAAAGAGAAGGGTGGCTGTACTTTGATATTGCTGCTCTGGCTGGATAGAGCAAACCTGTCTCCGTTCAATCACTTAATATTTCACCTGATCACTTCTCATCACATTTCTTTCAGTTTTGACATGCAACAACTGTAGTTTAGACACTTAAAACAACCACACAACTACTGACCACACAACTACTGAACCACACAACTATTAAACATAACTACAGGCCACAATTACTGACTACAACCATACAACTACTGACAACAACCACACAACTATTAAACATAACTACTGACCACAATTACTGACCACAACTACTGATCACAACCACCCAACTACTGACCACAACTACTTACCACAACACAACTACAGACCATAACTACTGACCACAATTACTCACCACAACTCATGAACACAACTCCTAAACATAACTACTGACCACAACCATAAAACTACTGACCACAACTATGAGGCTGTGGAGGGATCCAAATTGTGGATTTAAAAGAAAACATAAATCATCAGCGTACAATGACAGCTTGGTTTTTAAACCATGGATTTCTAACCACTTAATATTATTGTTATATCTGATTTTAACAGCTAACATTTCGATGGCCATAATAAATAGATATGCCAATAGTGGGCAACCTTGTTTATCTCCTCTTGACAATTTAAAACTTTCTGACAAGTAGACATTATTTACTATTTTACACATATAACTTTATAACTTTAACCCATTTTATAAGAGATTCTCCAAAATTGAAATATTCAAAGGCCTTTTCAAAGTCAGCTATGAATACCAGGCCTGGTTTCCCAGATTTTTCATAGTGTTCTATTGTTTCCAGTACGTGTATTATATTATCGCCAGTGTATCGTCCATGCAAAGATAAGATTAAGATTAATAATACCCGACAATAACTTTTTAATTATATGTGCTAAGCATTTTGCTAGAATTTTTGCATCCCAACACTTAAGTATAAGAGGACTCCATTTTTTTAAATGGACTGGATCTTTATATTTACCACTTGGATCCTGTTTCAGTAATAATGAAATCAGACCTTGTTGAGTGTCTGATAATCTACAGTTTATATAGGAGTGGTGAAAACATGCTAATAACAGTCCTCTGAGTATATCAAAAACCTCCACTGGTATGCCATCCAGCCCTGGAGTTTTCCCAGACTTAAAGGCTTTAATTGCATCAAGAGGTTTCTCCTCTGTATTTTGGCCTTCACATGAGTCTATCTGTACAGCTGTTAATTTTACATTGTTGATAGAAAAGAAATCTAAACAACTAGCTTCGGTTAGTGGAGATGGAGGACACTGAAATGAAAACATATGCTTAAAGTACTTTACTTCCTCTTTCAAAATATTGTTTGGTGAATCATGAGTGACAGTCATTTGCATCAAGTTTCAGTAAAAAAAAATGGTAGCACTTCTATGTTGAAGATTAAATTAGGATTTGGTGCATTTTCCCCCATATTCCATCCAGTTTGCTTTATTTTTATAATATATTACACTTGATCTTTCTTGAATAAGTTCCTCAATTTCTTTTGTTTTTCCTGTAACTTATTCTGAACCTCTATGGCACAGTTTCTATTGCGATCTATCTATCTGTCTGTCTGTCTGTCTGTCTGTCTGTCTGTCTGTCTGTCTGTCTGTCTGTCTGTCTGTCTGTCTGTCTGTCTGTCTGTCTGTCTGTCTGTCTGTCTGTCTGTCTGTCTGTCTGTCTGTCTGTCTGTCTGTCTGTCTGTCTGTCTGTCTGTCTGTCTGTCTGTCTGTCTGTCTGTCTGTCTGTCTGTCTGTCTGTCTGTCTGTCTGTCTGTCTGTCTGTCTGTCTGTCTGTCTGTCTGTCTGTCTGTCTGTCTGTCTGTCTGTCTGTCTCCGTCCGTCCGTCCGTCCGTCCGTCCGTCCGTCCGTTTCCATTGCCCTCACCTCGATTTGTATTATAGTATTAGGTATTAAAAAATATATTAAAAATATAAAAAATATATTAAAAATCCTGCTTATTTTAATTTCCCTAATTAACAAATAATATTCGTGAAAATGTAGGCAGGATTGTTACCTCTAACCATGATTGTCATTACAAAAAGGATGTTTTTGGCAAGCAATTATTATTTTTGCAAACAATTATTGTGATTCATCCTATATTGTCCCTAACATCTTTAATCCCTAGCAACAGTTGTACTCCCTAGCAACAGTTGTACTCCTAGCAGCAATTAAATTCAATACATACACACATACGCACACAAACACTTTCCCCCACAAACAACCACACACTCAGTTGCTCAACAGTTGTTCCATCCCAGAGTCCAACTCAAGAAAGGACTTGATTTACTAATGCATATACAGTTATAGCTGTTTGAGAAGGCCTGCAAAATTGAGCAAAAAATGGGAGATTTGATTAACCATGGTCAAGTCCTAGGTGACGGAGATCAGTTACACCCCCTTCCCCTGAAACACACACACGCTGGCCCCCCGTTGTGACCATATTCCCAAGCATCTCTGTGCAGTCAGACCCTGCCAAGCAGGCTCAGAACCTTGAGGGGGCTGCTCTAGTAGGTCTCTGATCACATTACATTTTCTGATTTGGCGAGTAAAGACTACTTACAGTTGGCCCATAAAAACAGATAAGGACTTCTCCTTAGTGTAAGGGTTGGGGACCGTTCCATGGTGATAGGACAATAAATACACTATGATTATAATTTATTTAAAAATGTGTATATCCCATATCTGCAAGTCAGATGTTCATTTGTTTACTGTGAAATAGCATTGTATCTGGTCCAACACAATTTTGTCTAAACTTTTACTAAGGGATGGTAGCAGGCTGATTGGTCGGCAGTTTGAACCAGTAAAGAGTACTTTGCTATTCTTGGGTAGCGGCATGACTTTTGCTTCCCTCCAGGCCTGAGGGCACACACTTTCCTGTAGGCTTAGACCGAAGAGATGGCAAATAGGAGTGGCAATATAGTCCGCTATCATCCTCAATATTTTTCCATTCATTTTCTCAGAGCTAGGTGGCTTGTCATTGTTGATAGACAACAATACTTTTTTTTCACCTCTTCAAAAAACTCCCTTTACGGAATTCAAAATTATAATGCTTGTCTTTCATAATTTGGTGAGTTATGAATGGATGTGTAGGTTCAGAGTTTATTGTTGTCCTGCCTAATTTTGTTACCCTTGCCATTTAAAAAAAACATTAAAGTAGTTGGCAATATCAGTGGGATTTGTGATGAATGAGCCATCTGATTCAATGAAGGACGGAACCTATTTGCCCAATATTGCCCAACATTCCTTTAGCCTCATCCCTCTCAACCATATAATTGTTCAATTCCTCATCAATCCAAGGGGATTTAACTGTTTTTATTGTCATTGTGTTAATGGGTGCATGCTTATTAGTAACTGGAATAAGCAATTTCATAAATGTGTCAAGTGCAGCGTCTGGTTGATCCTCATTACACACCATAGACCAACAAATATGCTTTACATCTTCAACATAGGAATCACTACAAAACCTCTTGAATGACCTCTTATACTGTACACTATATTAGATCCAGCCTTTGGAACTTTGGTTTTCCTAGATATGGCTACCATATTATGGTCACTACATCCGATGGGTGTGGATACTGCTTTAGGGTAGATTTCTGCAGAATTAAAACTTCTTCAGGATTGGTGGGTCCCCTGCGGGACAGTTGAGCTAACGTAGGCTAAAGCAATTAGCATGAGGTTGTTAGTAACAAGAACATTTCCCAGGACGTAGACATATCTGATATTTTGGCAGAAGGCTTAAATTCTTGTTAATCTAACAACACTGTCCAATTTACAGTAGCTTTTATAGTGAAAGAATACCATGCTATTGTTTGAGCACAGTTTTGAACATGAAAAGTTATTAATAAACAAATTAGGCACATTTGGGCAGTCTTGATACACCTTTACTCCCTAACCCCCAGGAAAGGTGTTTTGCTGCTCAACTGTAGGAGCAGTGGATACATCTTCACAATGAAATAGGAGTTTAAAAAAACAACGTTCCCTCATAAGTGGAGTTTGTTGCATAACACTTCTTTCAAGAGTCGTTGGTTCAATTCCAGCAGGGATCACATGTAAATAATGTATGCACTAACAGCACCCTGCTCTGTACTTCACTTTGGATAAAAGCATCTGCTATAAGTGGAACAACATTTTGCCAAGGGATCAAAGAAACACTCACCACAATACATACTCTGTTGCCACATCAAAAGAGGGATGCTTCACTGATCAGAACATCATGTTAAATGGTACTCTTGCACTGTGTCCAGGACTTATAGGGCTCTGGTTGAAAGTAGTGCACTATTTTTGGGGGGATTTTACCTTTTTTTTTTTTAACTAGGCAAGTCAGTTAACAACAAATTCTTATTTTCAATGACAGCCTAGGAACAGTGGGTTAACTGCCTTGTTCAGGGGTAGAATTACATATTTTTTACTTTGTCAGCTCAGGGATTTGACCTTGCAACCTTCCGGTTGCTAATCCAACACTCTAACCACTAGGCTACCTGCCACCCCAATGTAGGGAATAGGACAGGTTTCCCCAACTGGTGGCCCACCAAGTTTAAATTTTTTTTTTTTTTAAATAAAAAAAAATAAAAAAAATAAAAAAAATAAAAAATAAATAAATAAATAAATAAATATATATATATATTTAAATTGTTGGATATAAAATACTAAAAACAAAAATATGTTCCAATGTATTCCCACGTATATAAATATGAAATATATATGATCGTATATAAATGTAATCAAGGTTCGAAGTGATTATATTTGAGTCTAATATTATATATGTTCGGGCTTCTTGCGGTCAATTTGCAGTCTACAAATGATGTGTAATTATGTTCTGGCCCCCTGACCATCCGCTCAACAAAAACTCGTCCCGGGACTGAATTTAGTTGATGATGGCTGGAATAGGGTGTCATTTAGGGCACAATCTGCATGAATCAGACAGGAGTTTCCAATTCAATTGTTGTTGAATACTAATATTTTATGAAGAGTTGTGAGGTGAGATACATCAAGGGGGGTATTGTTTGAGACTTTGCCAAAAATGGTTTTGTTGGGAGAGTAATTATGACAATTAATTTACAGACTGGTGATGCCTGCATGCCACATAACTATTGAAATGCTAAAATGCTATAATTTCAATAAACAATAAGAATACATTTTATTTAATGCCCCTTTCAGAAAACCCAAGGAGAGTCAGCAAGGAAGGACAGGTTTAGAGTACGAGTCATGGACGGTTTTCATACCCATAAATACGAAGACATGAGAGGCTTGGATAAACTTTTCAATATAGCCTCATAATAATAAACGAATAAGACATTATAGATGTTTATAAATCTTCACAAATAATGAAATACCTATTTATTAATCATTTATAAATATTGTATTAACGATTATTCATCAAATATATTATTAAGTGTTGCCAGAGGTTTTCTGTGGACGCAGAAAGGATCTCATATTACTGCTTGACAGAATGAATACCGGGATTGAGACTACTTTCCAACAACAGGTGGTGCTATTCACTATTTAATGGATGTGCTTGAACAAAACAGCGGAAAGCTATGCCTACAGTCAACGAGTAGGCATAGCAGCAATGAGTGTCAATGGTGGGCATCAGTACAGCAATTGGTATTTTAAGGTAAATTAGAATACTTTTTGTCGTATAGCTAGATAATGTGTGGTGAATTATTTCAAAGCCTTTGCAACAACCTTTTGTCTTGGAAAACTATGGCATGCAGGCCTTGTTCTAACCCAGCACTAAAACAGCTGACTCGGCTAATCAAAGTCTTCATGGTTATTTTAATCAGGTGTTTTAGAGCATAGATGTGGAACCAAAGACTGCACACCCTGTAACTCTTCAGGATCAGGAAGGAAGGACGGGTTAGTGAGGGACCACATTTAAAAAGCACTACTAGTTTGCATACCCCACCCTCTTTCTTGAACATTGCCCCTCCCACATCACGCTTTAAAACCATCTTCTTTCTTTCCAGAGCTCTTACCTCTCGCTGAGTCAAAGCGAAAGACATTCTAATGCAAGACTGGCGACATTCCTCTTAACTTGCCTTTCAGATCTCATAATGTGTATTATAACCGAAGAAAACTAATATCTCATT
Organism: Oncorhynchus mykiss; assembly: GCF_057628025.1. Classification (NCBI taxonomy): domain Eukaryota; kingdom Metazoa; phylum Chordata; class Actinopteri; order Salmoniformes; family Salmonidae; genus Oncorhynchus; species Oncorhynchus mykiss. Next base: position 79,126,967 of record NC_143032.1, read on the forward strand.
CGTTTCAATGAACGAGATCACGCATCGAGAGAGACTACAGTAGGGAAGCGGCAGATTACGCTTTTTTTTGGAGTGTAAGCAGTGCAACTTTCTATCTTTTTCAAGAGGAGAGGAACATATCGGTCTCGAGAGCATCGTGGTTCTCACTGGACCGGAGTGTCATGCTCTTAGTCAGTCAGAGGTAAATGTCCATCTACTATTATCATCTGAAGATCTGCAGTGATCAGTATTGTTGTGAAAATAAGATACTATGAAATTCAGGGGTCTACAACCACTTGTTGGTGTGATGCATTTCATTTTGTTGTTGTTGTTGTAATATTGTGGATATACTGTACATTTGAAAGCACTCCAGTTTTGAGGGCGAATTACTACAGTTCAGTGTTGTTGTGTGACGGTAATATTTTCCCACACCACGTCTTTCATACCACAGCTACATTAAGGCTGCGACTGGAGATTCAGAGACGTTTACATGTAATAACACTTTGATAACAGCTGTAATAACTTTTTAAAATACCTACATCGTATTAATATCAGTGTTGTCAACAACATGGCATTACATATAAAGCTGATTCATGGGATCTCTGTGGTCAAAACAGCCTTGAGCTTCAACTTGTATGAGACCATACTTATTGCCTGGAAAGCGTATGGATTACACTGATATAGCCTAGTAACTTCCGTGGTCCTGGTAATGTGAATATTAGGCTGATTACAGTTCTCTCCATAATGTGGTAACTAGCAAATACAGAAGATGCATTGTCTAGTTATCTATCCCCAGGGTATTTGTAGTCTAATCAATCTGTCATTGAAAATAAGTCTTAGCTGCTGGTTAATGGCTTTAAGAGTTTGGCTGAAACCTTGTCCTCTCCCTACAGCTAGTTTGTTCTTCACATGTTCATTCCACTAATATTGCTTATAAAGCTATTTTGCAGTAATTCAGCACAAAATCAAGTCTGAAAACAATAAAGCCATTGGGATACAGTCAACAGCTAACAGACAGAGTTGGGGAGTTGGAGTTGCCTCAGAGGCACACAGCTGTTTGTAATTTAGGAAGGCTGTATGTTTTTTAGAGAAAAAAAACGTCAGGAGTTTGGCTTGTATGACATCACTCAAAGTCAAGATGCCATTGTCTCTGGCAGAGAAGGCTTACTAATGCATTCAAGACAGGAGCTGACAATAAAGATTTTCCATTGTGTGTGAGTGCATTTAGCCTACTGCAGTGGTTCTCAACCAGCAGTACTAGCATCCCTGGGGGTACTTCGCCTATCCACGAGTAGCCTAGCTGTTAAAGCTGTTGTGCTATAGTAACCATAAAGTTGCTGGTTTGAATCCCTGCACAGGCAACGCGGAAAAAAATGTGTCCTTTCTGCCCTTGAGCAAGGCAGTTATTGCCCAACAACAACTGTTCTCCTGCACCTCTCTGGTTCAGAGGGGTTAAATGCTAAATGTTAAATGGTTGAATGCATTCAGTTGTGCAACTGACTAGGTATCTATCCCCTTCCCTACTTGAGAATGCTTACGAGACCATAGGGTTACGAGACTGGTAAAATGCACATGAGGGGGGTGCTTCAAGGGTAGTCTGGGCAGAGAAAAACCTACTTGGTGGTACAGTAACCAAGAAAGGTTGTGAACCACTGACCTAGCGTATGAGCTATTGGTCTTCTGTGTTAAAAGCAGGTAATAAAATGTCATCTGTCTAAGCACTCAAGATCAGAGTTGTGCAACAAAGATTAAAATAACAGTATAGAGGCATTTCAGTGCAGGTAGTTCATGCAGCTTTTAGTATTGTCGTTAAGGACTAGATATCAGTCTCATTTACGTTTGACTCGTTCTTCTTCTCCCTCCCTCATCTCGAAGGATCCAATGAAAATGTCCGTCTGCGCGCATGAGAACCGCAAATCCTGCCTCAGCTCAGCGTCCATGAACATCTTCCTGTTTCACAAGTCATCGTACGCGGACAGCGTCCTTACGCACCTCAACGCGCTCCGGCAGCAGCAGCTCTTCACCGATGTCCTCCTCCACGCTGGGAGACGCTCCTTCCCCTGCCACCGTGCTGTGCTGGCTGCATGCAGTCGCTACTTCCAGGTAAAGACACTGGGCTTGTTCAACGTTGCAGGTGATTTTGCAGATGACTGCTGACTGACTGATGTACAGATGTAGGATCTTAATTTGACCAATTTCATCGCAGGAGTAAAATAATCCTGCAGGAGGAGGATTTAATGAATAAAACAAATAAGTGATAATTTCTAACAGGAAATTAGTTTTGATAGGCTACAGTAGGCTATAGTTTAGGTGTGAGCTCTAGTGAAAGAAAGGCTTTTCAGTGAATGTACGTTATTCACAAGTCTCATTTGAATTTCCTGCGTCGACAACAGAATGATCAAGTTAAGATACTACATCTGTACAAATCACCTTGCAACATGATTATCATCTCTATCACTGTGATCATCTCCAATAGGAAAATATGACACGTTTACCGCCATACCAATGCTAACAATGCTACTGCTAACAAGCTAACTCTTGGTGTCCCACTCTCTTTGTTCCAGGCTATGTTCAGCGGAGGTCTCCGGGAGAGCCAGGCCAGCGAGGTGGACTTCAGGGACTCCATCCACCCAGAGGTCCTGGAGCTCTTACTAGACTATGCCTACACCTCCCGGGTGGTGATCAACGAGGAGAATGCAGAGTCCCTCCTGGAGGCCGGAGACATGCTGGAGTTCCAGGACATCCGGGACGCCTGCGCTGAGTTTCTGGAGCGGAACTTGGCTACGTCCAATTGCCTGGGCATGCTGCTGCTGTCCGACGCCCACCAGTGCACCAAGCTGTCCGAGCTCTCCTGGAGCATGTGCCTCAGCAACTTCCCCACCATCTGCAAGACGGAGGACTTCCTTCAGCTGCCCAAGGACATGGTGGTGACGCTGCTGTCCCATGAAGAGTTAGAGACGGAGGACGAGAGGCTGGTCTACGAGGCCGCCCTCAACTGGGTCAACTATGACCTGGAGAGGAGGCACTGCCACCTCCCCGAGCTGCTGAGGACGGTCCGCCTGGCCCTCCTCCCCACCATCTTCCTCATGGAGAACGTGTCCACAGAGGAGCTAATCAATGCCCAGACGAAGAGCAAGGAGCTGGTGGACGAGGCCATACGCTATAAACTCAGGATCCTCCAGAACGATGGTGTGGTCAACAGTCCCCTGGCCAGGCCCAGGAAGACCAGCCATGCCCTGTTCCTCTTGGGAGGACAGACATTCATGTGTGACAAGCTGTACCTGGTAGACCAGAAGGCCAAGGAGATCATACCCAAGGCCGACATCCCCAGCCCCAGGAAGGAGTTCAGCGCTTGCGCCATCAGCTGTAAGGTCTACGTGACCGGCGGGAGGGGCTCAGAGAACGGTGTGTCCAAAGATGTTTGGGTCTACGATACGTCCCGCGAGGAATGGTCCAAGGCGGCGCCTATGATCATCGCCCGCTTCGGCCACGGATCGGCCGAGCTCAAAAACTGCCTCTACGTGGTTGGAGGACACACAGCGGGTACAGGCTGTCTCCCCGCCTCGCCCTCTGGGTCACTCAAACAGGTTGAGAAGTACGACCCGGTTGCCAACAAGTGGTGCATGGTGGCGCCGCTGAGGGAGGGCGTGAGCAACGCGGCGGTGGTCAGTGTCAAACTCAAACTCTTCGCCTTTGGAGGAACCAGCGTCACCCACGACAAATTACCCAAGGTGCAGCTCTACGACCCACAGGAGAATAGGTGGTCTGTCCCTGCCTCCTGCCCACAGCCCTGGCGATACACGGCCGCCGCCGTCCTCAACAACCAGATCTTTGTGATGGGCGGCGACACAGAGTTCTCGGCGTGCTCTGCCTATAAGTTCAACAGCGACAGTTACCAATGGACTAAAGTAGCAGATGTGACAGCCAAGAGGATGAGCTGCCAGGCAGTGGCATCAGGTAACAAACTGTATGTGGTGGGAGGCTACTTTGGCACTCAGCGGTGTAAGACTCTGGACTGTTACGATCCAACACTGGACGCGTGGAACAGCATCACTACCGTACCCTACTCACTCATCCCCACAGCATTCGTCTCCACCTGGAAACACCTCCCAGACTGAGGACTCAGACTCAACGTCGAGCATCGGCCTCACGGTGAGTGGAATGATGGATGATAAATATTCTTGGCTCCACGGTAACGGTTGTCCGTTTGTCCGATTGTCTGTTTGTCTCGGACAAGTACAATATTGGAATGAGGACTGATATTCAGCCAGAAACACCACAGCAGTCCTCCTGCCTCACAACTCATATATCTTTCTAAATCATAGCACAGAGCTAAATAGTCATCCACTATTCAAATATGAATAAATTAATAACTACTAATAAGTAATTGGACGCATTTAAAAACAACCAATTCTCTATCATTACTATATTATTATAATATTAGATGATAATGCAGGAATACAGAGGTGTCTCCTAATAGGGTGATAGACTGCAGCCACGAGAGTCGACCCAGGAGCATTAGCCTACCCAGATGTTGTTATGAGAGTAGACCCAGGAACATTAGCCTACCCAGATGTTGTTATGAGAGTAGACCCAGGAGCATTAGTCTACCCAGATGTTATTTTGAGAGTAGACCCAGGAATATTAGTCTACTCAGATGTTATGAGAGTCGACCCAGGAATATTAGTCTACCCAGATGTTGTTATGAGAGTAGACCCAGGAATATTAATCTACTCAGATGTTATGAGAGTCGACCCAGGAACATTAGTCTACCTAGATGTTGTTTTGAGAGTAGACCCAGGAGCATTAGCTTACCCAGATGTTGTTATGAGAGTAGACCCAGGAGCATTAGCCTACCCAGATGTTGTTATGAGAGTAGACCCAGGAGCATTAGCCTACCCAGATATTGTTATGAGAGTAGACCCAGGAGCATTAGCCTACCCAGATATTGTTATGAGAGTAGACCCAGGAGCATTAGCCTACCCAGATTTTGTTATGAGAGTAGACCCAGGAGCATTAGCCTACCCAGATATTGTTATGAGAGTAGACCCAGGAGCATTAGCCTACCCAGATATTGTTTTGAGAGTAGACCCAGGAATATTAGTCTACTCAGATGTTATGAGAGTCGACCCAGGAGCATTAGCCTACCCAGATGTTGTTATGAGAGTAGACCCAGGCGCATTAGCCTACCCAGATGTTGTTATGAGAGTAGACCCAGGAGCATTAGCCTACCCAGATGTTGTTATGAGAGTAGACCCAGGAGCATTAGCCTACCCAGATGTTGTTATGAGAGTAGACCCAGGAGCATTAGCCTACCCAGATGTTGTTTTGAGAGTAGACCCAGGAGCATTAGCCTACCCAGATGTTGTTATGAGAGTAGACCCAGGAGCATTAGCCTACCCAGATGTTGTTTTGAGAGTAGACCCAGGAACATTTGTTTACCCAGATGTTGTTATGAGTGGGAAGAGCAGGTAGAGTGGGAGGGACGTGTGGAGGCAGTGATTTGTGCTAGGTCAGTCCAGTGGGACTAGGTAGAGAAGTTTAGATGGGAAGTCTATGGTGGTGGCCCACATTGTTTATTGAAGTAGAAGCCTGATGTCTGTTTGAAAGGCCTGGGTGGGCTGAAACCCATGGGCTTGCACTGTGGTGTGTGTGGAAGGGGAGGGGGAGGGTCATAGCTCTGGTCTGATAGAAAGCAGAGGGGAGTGGAGTGGTGGTCTTTGTCTTCTAAGGAATGCTTCTCTCTCTTTCTCTCTCTCTCTCTCTTACCATACAGCTCTCTATTGTCCAACCTGTTTGATTAGAATTGGGATAAAGGGACATGGTGGTGATAGGCAGCGCAGGCCTGGAATGCTTGTCAGTGGTCATTGACTGACCCCCTAAGGTCGATGTCCACGCCCCCATGGAAATCTAATTAGCATATTAAAAAAATCCTCATTAAAATCAGTTAGTTTAATTATTATCTATTTTTTTTAAATGTAACTAGGTAAGCCAGTTAAGAACAAATTCTTATTTACAATGACTGCCTACCCCGGCCAAACCTGGACCAATTGTGTGCCGCCCTATGGAACTCCCTAATCATGGCTGGATGTGATACAGCCTGAATTCGAACCAGGGACTGTAGTGACACCTCATGCACTGAGATGCAGTGCCTTAGACCGCTGCAGCACTCGGGAGCCCTAATCTAGTTTAAGCTAGAGATATCTGTTTTTCTCTATGACCTCCACAACCGTCTTGGGACTCGTCTGAAGTCAGTACAGTCGATCTGCCAACTTCTGTCTGTAGCGTCAGTTTGAACAGTTTGGGCTACACACTAATTATGACCCCTCTGTGTAAAAGTGAGACTCTCATGAACACGTACAGTGATTTGCGAAAGTATTCACTCCCCTTGGCATTTTTCCTATTATGTTTCCTTACAACCTGTAATTAAAATGGATTATTTGGGGGTTTGTATCATTTGATTTACTCAACATACTTACCACTTTGAAGATGCAAAATATTTTTTATAGTGACACAAACAAGAAACAAGACAAAAAAACAGAACTTGAGCACGCATAACTATTCATCCCCCCAAGTGAATACTTTGTAGAGCCACCTTTTGCAGCAGTTACATTTGCAAGTCACTTGGGGTGTGTTTCTATAAGCTTGACACATTTAGCCACTGGGATCTTTGCCCATTCTTCAAGGCAAAACTGCCTCAAGATGGATGGGTTCTGCTGGTGTACAACAATCTTTGTCATACCACAGATTCTCTATTGGATTGAGGTCTGGGCTTTGACTAGGCCATTGCAACACATGTAAATGTATCCCCTTAAACCACTCGAGTGTTGCTTTAGTAGTATGCTTAGGGTCATTGTCCTGCTGGAAGGTGAACCTCCATCCCAGTCTCAAATCTCTGGAAGACTGAAACAGGTTTCCCTCAAGAATTTCCCTGTATTTAGTGCCATCCATCATTCCTACGATTCTGACCAGTTAGCCAGTCTCTGCTGATGAAAAACATCCCCACAGCATGATGCTGCCACCACCATGTTTCACTGTGGGGATGGTGTTCTCGGGGTGATGAACGGTGTTGAGTTTGAGCCAGATATAGCGTTTTCCTTGATGGCCAAAAAGCTTAATTTTAGTCTCTTCTGACCAGAGTACCTTCTTCCATATGTTTGGGGAGTCTCCCACAGGCCTTTTGGTGAACACCAAATGTGTTTGCTTATTTCTCTCTTTAAGCAATGGCTTTTTTCTGGCCGCTTCTTCCGTAAAGCTCAGCTCTGTGGAGTGTGCGGCTTAAAGTGGTCCTATGGACAGATACTCCAATCTCCGCTGTGGATCTTTGCAGCTCCTTCAGGGTTATCTTTGGTCTCTTTGTTGCCTCTCTGATTAATGCCCGCCTTGCATGGTCCATGAGTTTTGGTTGGTGACCTTCTTTTGGCAGGTTGTGTGGTGCCATATTCTTTCAATTTTTTAATAATGCGATGTTCAAAGTTTCAAATATTTTTATAACCCAACCCTGATCTGTACTTCTCCACAACTTTATCCCTGACCTGTTTGGAGAGCTCCTTGGTCTTGATAGTGCCGCTTGCTTGGTGGTGCCCCTTGCTTAGTGGTGTTGCAGACTCTGGGGCCTTTCAGAACAGGTGTATATATACCGAGATCATGTGACAGATCATGTGACACTTAGATTTCACACAGGTGGACTTTATTTAACTAATTATGACTTCTGAAGGTAATTGGTTGCACCAGATCTTATTTAGAGGCTTCATAGCAAAGGGGGAGAATACATATGCACCCACCACCTTTTCATTATTTCGTAAATAATCCTCAGTATGACCTTCTGAAAACAATTCCATATAGCTTGGTAGAACCCCCCCTTCCCCGGCTTAGGCAGATCTTTTAGTTCCAAAAATATGTTTCCCAGTCTTTCTTTTATCTCTCAGGTATAGGACAGACACTTCAGAACAAAGTTCCTTTAGATTTTTGTATGGGCTAATAGCAGTAAGGGCCCCCCAAACATTCTTAATACATTTTTTTTTCATATATATTTTTGATGCTTCAAGGGGTATTAAAATATTTATTTTTTTGCAAAAATGATCTTTTTTAAAAACAATTACATATATCTTAGTCGGTCGTCCACTCCCACCTTGCCCCAGCTCAGACAGGGCTTACACTCTTACAGATTAATGACTGTTGTCCCTGGCCTTTCCCACAATGGAAGATGGAGGTGGTTTAATGAAAAGTCTCCATTCCAAGAAACCTACTTCCAGTAAATGGTATGTGTTGTAATACAACTCTAGACACTATCAACCACTGCCGACATTAAATCTGTTTTAAAGTAAAGTTCATAGGAACCAACATTTTGTTTCATAACATACCCAAGAGGTCGTTCAGAAATATAATCAATAGGAAAAGAATAACAGATATATCCACTGCCACATGTGCATTTTTTGGCATGTCTCTAACCATGAGTCCTTATGGGTTATTTTGAAGTCCAAAAACAAGTGGAATTCACTTACATTTTAGCAGACGCCCTTATCCAGAGAGACTTACAGGAGCAATTTCTCCCATTCAACCAGATCTGTTAAGCTGAGTCCATCCGTGGGAAGTCCATAAGTGCTCCATACCTTTTTCCAGGTTTTTTCATTGGGAACTCCATAGCAACATGATGTGCAATGTGCAGCCTGTGGAATGTTGCCCACCTAGGTAGCTAAGGCAGTACATGTTGGAGTGGTGGGGGAAAGCCTCTCTCCCTCTCTCTCTCTCTCTCTCTCCCTCTCTCTCTCTCTCTCTCTCTCTCTCTCTCTCTCTCTCTCTCTCTCTCTCTCTCTCTCTCTCTCTCTCTCTCTCTCTCTCTCTCTGTATCTCTCTCTCTTTATCTCTCTCTCTCTCCCTCTCTCTCTCCCTCTTTCTCTCTCCCTCTTTATCTCTCCCTCTTTATCTCTCTCTCTCCCTCTTTATCTCTCTCTCCCTCTATCTCTCTCTCTCTCTTTATCTCTCTCTCTCTCTCTCCCTCTTTATCTCTCTCTCTCTCCCTCTTTCCCTCTTTATCTCTCTCTCTCCCTCTTTATCTCTCTCGCCCTCTTTATCTCTCTCTCCCTCTTTATCTCTCTCTCTCCCTCTTTATCTCTCTCTCTCCCTCTTTATCTCTCTCTCCCTCTTTATCTCTCTCTCCCTCTATCTCTCTCCCTCCCTCTTTATCTCTCTCTCTCTCCCTCTTTCTCTCTCCCTCTTTATCTCTCTCTCCCTCTCTCTCTCCCTCTTTATCTCTCTCTCTCTCTCCCTCTCTCTTTATCTTTCTCTCTCTCCCTCTCTCATCTCTCTCTCTCTCCCTCTTTAACTCTCTCTCTCTCTCTCTCTCTCTCTCACTCTTTCTCTCTCCCTTTTCTTTCCTTTGTAGGGTTCGATTCAATCCGTAGCGTTGATGTTCAGCGTTATAGTGCGATTGAAATTTGAAGGTAAATTCCAATTGAGCAGACATGTGCAGCATTTACGGAGAATGCAATTCTCCGCTGTCGCAGGAACATTTCCTTTAAATGTCAATCGCGCTACAACGCAGATCTTCAGAACTACAGATTGAAACAAGTCCTTTTCTCTTAATTTTAATTCTCTCTGTAGTCTCTCCATCACCAGCTTAAGACTTCACTTAGTCCTGCATGTTGGAGCTCAAAGTCAAAGATTCTCACTGTATCCTGCAATCACACATGCAACCCTGTACAACCCTGACTATTAAACATCCTGAATTTGAAAAGATTTTTTGACTTCAATCTTGTCCTTTGTTATTCTCTAATTATCCTTGCTTTAACCTTCTATGTGGAAGCAAAACATACTGTAGATACTGTAGGTGTTATTTAGGTGGGAATATTGTTTAATCAAGCTCACATTGTGTGATTTATGTGTGAATACTGTTTAATCAAGCTCTCACAATAATTCAATCAGACATATAGATGGTTAGTAGATGGTTTGTCTGCCTCTGGTCTTACATTGACTCACCTCTTGGAAACAATGAGAAGGCTAGGAATGTGAATAGGTGAACTCACCTACAACTGTTATGTTGAAGAAGTGTAATTAAATTAAATGATGACCTTTACTCTATAAAAAAAAAACCCACTTTGATTTGCCTGACCTTGATTTTCTCTTGTCTCTCTAGGCCTCGTCGCTATACTGGATTATCTATTCGATTAAAGACTGTGAAGGTGCCAGATATTCAACGTGAGGATGGCAAGAAAGCTTTACTGTTTAACATGAAGGACTGCAGGCAGGTGGACTATCTTATCGGAGTAAAGAAACCTGTGGTGTTTACACGAAGGATGAATATAATATATCTCTACTTTATATTCCTTCATTTGTATATCCTTATTTGACTTTAAAGACTATTCAATAACTCAATCATTCCTAATATGTTGTGGGCCTAGTGTATTTGGAGCAATCATGCCACTTAGACAGTGTTTACACAGGTTTACACAATTCTGGTCTTTTGTGCAATTATTGTCAAAAGAGCTGATCTGATTTGGTCAAAATACCAATTAATGGAAAGAGAATAAGAATTGGGCTGACTGTAAATGCAGCCGATGTCACGTGGATTCTCACAAGTGAGGTGGGTAGACTAGGTGAAAAATCTGTCTACGTGCCCTTGAGCAAGGCACTTAATCCCGATTGCTCCTGTAAGTCTCTCTGGATAAGGGCGTCTGCTAAAATGTAAGTGAATTCCACTTGTTTTTGGACTTCAAAATAACCCATAAGGACTCGTGGTTAAAGACATGCCAAAAAAATGCACATGTGGCAGTGGAGAGATCAGAAATCGACTGTGTTGTTACTGACATGCAACTGTGGGACAAGACCAGTAAAAGAGGAGGAAAGTAGAACCAGAGAGGAACCTCACAATCCCTGGCAGGTCATGTAGGAGAAATGTACTGAAAATGTTCTTTCTGTGTAATTTATAAGGTAAGGGTTATTTACCTTACGCAGGGACTAATTCTATTGTTTGAACTGGATGATTATTTAATTTATTGTTTTTTTTTTTTTTTTCGCTGCTTGTATTCTGTAACAAAATTATGTCACTATGTTGCCTTTTTCTACGGTATTTTTTTGTGTGTGTGATTTTACTGCTTCGAGATTGAATAATTGTTTGCACATGTATGCCTCTGATCTGGGAGTATCCCCATTCCTTGTAGACATGGTAGAAGAGGAGCTTCCTCTGCTTTTAATTTAACTGGAGGCTTGCCAAATAAAATGGAGACCCTGAAGAGATATTGTAGGTTTAGCTAAGCAACAAATGGAACCCTATTCCCTATATAGTGCACTACTATAGACCAGAGCCCTATTCCCTATATAGTGCACTACTATTGACCAGAGCTCTATGTCAAAAACTGCCCACTATATAGGGCATAGGGTTCTGGTCTATAGTAGTGCACTATGTAGGGAATAGGGCTCTGGTCTATAGTAGTGCACTATATAGGGAATAGGGCTCTGGTCTATAGTAGTGCACTATATAGGGAATAGGGCTCTGGTCTATAGTAGTGCACTATATAGGGAATAGGGCTCTGGTCTATAGTAGTGCACTATATAGGGAATAGGGCTCTGGTCTATAGTAGTGCACTATATAGGGAATAGGGCTCTGGTCTACAGTAGTGCACTATATAGGGAATAGGGTTCCATTTCAGACGCTACCATAGTCTTTGGTGTGCAGGTTGCTCTCCAGTTCAGTGGTTGGCTCACTGTCTCTAGAACATAAAGGCTATGAGATGTTTTAAGATCTCACCATAATAAAGACACGTCTTGTTATTAAAGTACACAAAAAATAAAAACTCTCTGATGTCCTACTGTAACCATAACAACGTAATCATTCTAAAGGCTGAGTGTTAAAAGTATTAGGAATACGATGTGCCAAACAAATTGTGACCCAGGGAGAATGGTTCAGCCTGAAATGTACTGCGCATGGCATCTTTAACTGGGGAGCCTAATGCTTCGCTCTGTTTCACTGTCCTGTTTCACTGTCTCTGTGTTGCAGTGTGTTTCAGCTTGGTATTTCTGTGATCACACCCCTCTCCAGCACGTTCCTACTACGGGCTGGGTTCACGTTGATATGCAGTTGACATGGCTTGTTATTGAAATCCATGAGCCTGAATCTAGATTCTAACAGTCTGCATCTTGTCAAAAAGTCTGAAGACACTCAATCTCACCCTACCCAATAACCCAGTTAGTTACCCTACCCACTAACCCAGTTACCCTACCCAATAACCCAGTTAGTTACCCTACCCAATAACCCAGTTAGTTACCCTACCCAATAACCCAGTTACCCTACCCACTAACCCAGTTAGTTACCCTACCCACTAACCCAGTTAGTTACCCTACCCAATAACCCAGTTAGTTACCCTACCCACTAACCCAATTAGTTACCCTACCCAATAACCGAGTTAGTTACCCTACCCAATAACCCAGTCATCCTACCCAATAACCCAGTTAGTCACCCTGCCCAATAACCCAGTTAGTTACCCTACCCAATAACCCAGTTAGTTACCCTACCCAATAACCCAGTCACCCTACCCAATAACCCAGTCACCCTACCCAATAACCCAGTTAGTTACCCTACCCAATAACCCAGTCACCCAGTCACCCTACCCAATAACCCAGTCAACATACCCAATTACCCAGTCACCCTACCCAATAACCCAGTCACCCTACCCAATAACCCAGTCACCCTACCCAATAACCCAGTCACCCTACCCAATAACCCAGTCACCCTACCCAATAACCCAGTCACCCAGTCATCCTACCCAATAACCCAGTCAACATACCCAATAACCCAGTCACCCTACCCAATAACCCAGTCACCCTACCCAATAACCCAGTCACCCTACCCAATAACCCAGTCACCCTACCCAATAACCCAGTCACCCTACCCAATAACCCAGTCAAAATACCCAATAACCCAGTCACCCTACCCAATAACCCAGTCACCCTACCCAATAACCCAGTCACCCAGTCACCCTACCCAATAACCCAGTCACCCTACCCAATAACCCAGTCACCCAGTCATCCTACCCAATAACCCAGTCACCCTACCCAATAACCCAGTCACCTACCCAATAATCCAGTCACCCTACCCAATAACCCAGTCACCCTACCCAATAACCCAGTCACCCTACCCAATAACCCAGTCACCCTACCCAATAACCCAATAACCCAGTCACCCTACCCAATAACCCAGTCACCCTACCCAATAACCCAGTCACCCTACCCAATAACCCTGTCACCCTACCCAATAACCCAGTCACCCTACCCAATATTTTTTTGCTGTAGATACATCTCAATCCATGTCACACTTCCACATCTCACAAATACGTACATGCAGGTTGTTTTGCTCTAAGACGCCCATTGTCCTCACAAGACTCATCTGATGGTCCCTGGTACCAGTTGAAAACATTTATGGAAGTCTATATGGAGACTGTTTAGTGCTAAAAGGGTTAAGTACATGTAAAATCAAATAAAAATGTTTCCTGATCTTTCTTATATCTCTCAGATTTATGACAGACACAAACTTCCTTTAGATTATTTTGGGGGGGACTATCTGTTGTTCCATGTAGTGAATCTGTTATTCAATGTGTTTGTATGGGCCAATAGCAGTAAGGCCCAAAATATGTTTTTTTTACATATATTTCTGGAATCCTTCAAGGGGTCTGAAAATATGAAATACAATAGCTAATTGATCCTTTGTATGACCTTCCCCCCCCCCCCCCCTTAGACAGGGTTTAGACTCTAGGTTAATCAACGTTTCAGTAAAAGTGACAGTTTTAGCCAGCCGGCTCATTTTCAACTGCATTGTCTGGGCAAGTTATTCAAAACAACTCCAATAAAAATACAAACAAACAAGGAACTGTTGTTTTGTTGTGTCCTATGTCAAGTCCTTTTCTTCAAGATTGAACCCACAAGAATTCTATCATTCTGTAATGTGATGCCCGTCCACGCCCACACCTTCTCACAACCATCACCCAACACATCGCAACCATCACCCAACACATCGCAACCATCACACAACACATCGCAACCATCACCCAACACATCGCAACATCACACAACACATCGCAACCATCACACAACACATCGCAACCATCACACAACACATCGCAACCATCACTCAACACATCGCAACATCACACAACACATCGCAACCATCACCCAACACATCGCAACCATCACACAACACATCGCAACCATCACACAACACATCGCAACCATCACACAACACATCGCAACCATCACCTAACACATCGCAACATCACCCAACACATCGCAACCATCACACAACACATCGCAACCATCACCCAACACATCGCAACCATCACACAACACATCGCAACCATCACACAACACATCGCAACCATCACACAACACATCACAACCATCACACAACACATCGCAACCATCACACAACACTTCACAACGGCTCCTTTAGATAACAGGGGATTCCACCCATTGGGTCAAAAGTATTTCCTTAGTTACGCCACCGTTGAAATTGGTGGCTTTTCTTTGGGAGGTTGGCTGTTGGTCGGTTGAGGTTTCTGTGTGGGAGATCTTGTCACGAGCTGATTGGCAATGGATTTTTATTCTAGTTCTGTTGACTGGTTGAAGATGTACTATTACTAGAAGATTATCATTGTGCAGGAGAAATGACATGTCACCCTGTGTATGTATCCATTCCATTTGGTCTACTAGAAATCATTGTCATTTTCTGTATATATATACTGTATATAAAAAATCATAATGTGAAATGCATTGCTAATAAACATAGTTTTTTTTCTCTTTTACCCTAAATGTACCTGGAACAATATTTCACACGGTAGGATTATATTTTCCATTGTCTTACGTCTGTTGTTTAACCTGTTGTGAGTATGATCTATTGAATGCTTCTTTTGGGTGCAGTCCTACGTAGTCATAATCAAATGAAATACCAATGGCCTCAAATCATTTCACAAATGTTTTCGTTGGAATGCTTTATAATCTCATGTGAACACAAAAGGTTTTTATGCGGTAAGCTTACGGAAGGAGACCATTCTGAGGTTTCTCACCTGTCTAAAACTCGCTGGTTTCGTCCCAATTGGTAACCTGACAGATGCCTTGGTCAAAAGTGGTGCACTATGTAGGGAATAGGGTGCCCTTTGGGATGAATCCACGGTGACAGGAGGAAGATGGTCGCTAACATCACATTCCTATAACACAACACAACATACTAAAGATGTCAGGAAGAGGTAGACATGCCAGTTTAATTGTAGGTTAGGCTAAGACACGCATGGACACACACACACACACGCACGCACGCACGCACGCACGCACGCACGCACGCACGCACGCACGCACACACACACACACACACACACACACACACACACACACACACACACACACACACACACACACACACACACACACACACTCCACCCTTCTTTGCAGGAACAGAGTAAAGAAACTGCGAATATGAAACAGAGTCAGGAACTGCTGCATCATTCCAGACTTGACTACCTGTTCTAGAGCTCAGTTATTTTCCCTCATGGATCACGTGTGTGACTCATGCAGAAATACAAGGCTGTCAATACAGCCAGCAGATTCTGAATGCTTTTGGATGCCCTCCTAACCTTAACTTAGTGTTCAGTCATTAACACTAAACCTAACCCTAACCCTAACTTAGTATTCAGTCATTAACCCTAACCCTAACTTAGTGTTCAGTCATCAACCCTAAACCTAACCCTAACCTTAATTTAGTGTTCAGTCATTAACCCTAAACCTTAACCCTAACTTAGTGTTCAGTCATTAATCCTAACCCTAATTTAGTGTTCAGTCATCAACCCTAAACCTAACCCTAACCTTAATTTAGTGTTCAGTCATTAATCCTAACCCTAACTTAGTGTTCAGTCATTAACCCTAAACCTAACCCTAACCCTAACTTAGTGTTCAGTCATTAACCCTAACCCTAACTTAGTGTTCAGTCATTAACCCTAAACCTTAACCCTAACTTAGTGTTCAGTCATTAATCCTAACCCTAACTTAGTGTTCAGTCATTAACCCTAAACCTAACCCTAACCTTAATTTAGTGTTCAGTCATTAAACCTAACCTTAACTTAGTGTTCAATCATTAACCCTAACCCTAACTTAGTGGTCAGTCATTAACCCTAAATCTAACCCTAACCTTAACTTAGTGTTCAGTCATTAACCCTAAACCTAACCCTAACCCTAACTTAGTATTCAGTCATTAACTCTAACCCCAACCCTAACTTAGTGTTCAGTCATTAACTCTAACCCCAACCCTAACTTAGTATTCAGTCATTAACCCTAACCCTAACTTAGTATTCAGTCATTAACTCTAACCCTAACTTAGTATTCAGTCATTAACCCTAACCCTAACTTAGTATTCAGTCATTAACTCTAACCCCAACCCTAACTTAGTATTCAGTCATTAACCCTGACCCCAACTTAGTATTCAGTCATTAACCCTAACCCTAACTTAGTATTCAGTCATTAACTCTAACCCTAACTTAGTATTCAGTCATTAACCCTAAACCTAACCCTAACCCTAACTTAGTATTCAGTCATTAACTCTAACCCTAACTTAGTATTCAGTCATTAACTCTAACCCTAACTTAGTATTCAGTCATTAACTCTAACTCTAACTTAGTATTCAGTCATTAACTCTAACTCTAACTTAGCATTCAGTCATTAACTCTAACCCTAACTTAGTATTCAGTCATTAACCCTAACCCTAACTTAGTATTCAGTCAATAACTCTAACCCTAACTTAGTATTCAGTCATTAACCCTAAACCTAACTTAGTGTTCAGTCATTAACCCTAAACCTTAACCCTAACTTAGTGTTCAGTCATTAATCCTAACCCTAACTTAGTGTTCAGTCATTAACCCTAAACCTAACCCTAACCTTAATTTAGTGTTCAGTCATTAAACCTAACCTTAACTTAGTGTTCAATCATTAACCCTAACCCTAACTTAGTGGTCAGTCATTAACCCTAAATCTAACCCTAACCTTAACTTAGTGTTCAGTCATTAACCCTAAACCTAACCCTAACCCTAACTTAGTATTCAGTCATTAACTCTAACCCCAACCCTAACTTAGTGTTCAGTCATTAACTCTAACCCCAACCCTAACTTAGTATTCAGTCATTAACCCTAACCCTAACTTAGTATTCAGTCATTAACTCTAACCCTAACTTAGTATTCAGTCATTAACCCTAACCCTAACTTAGTATTCAGTCATTAACTCTAACCCCAACCCTAACTTAGTATTCAGTCATTAACCCTGACCCCAACTTAGTATTCAGTCATTAACCCTAACCCTAACTTAGTATTCAGTCATTAACTCTAACCCTAACTTAGTATTCAGTCATTAACCCTAAACCTAACCCTAACCCTAACTTAGTATTCAGTCATTAACTCTAACCCTAACTTAGTATTCAGTCATTAACTCTAACCCTAACTTAGTATTCAGTCATTAACTCTAACTCTAACTTAGTATTCAGTCATTAACTCTAACTCTAACTTAGCATTCAGTCATTAACTCTAACCCTAACTTAGTATTCAGTCATTAACCCTAACCCTAACTTAGTATTCAGTCAATAACTCTAACCCTAACTTAGTATTCAGTCATTAACCCTAAACCTAACCCTAACCCTAACTTAGTATTCAGTCATTAACTCTAACCCTAACTTAGTATTCAGTCATTAACTCTAACCCTAACTTAGTGTTCAGTCATTAACTCTAACCCTAACTTAGTATTCAGTCATTAACCCTGACCCTAACTTAGTATTCAGTCATTAACCCTAACCCTAACTTAGTATTCAGTCATTAACCCTAAACCTAACCCTAACTTAGTATTCAGTCATTAACCCTAACCCTAACTTAGTATTCAGTCATTAACCCTAACCCTAACTTAGTATTCAGTCATTAACCCTAAACCTAACTTAGTATTCAGTCATTAACCCTAACCCTAACTTAGTATTCAGTCATTAACTCTAACCCTAACTCTAACTTAGTGTTCAGTCATTAACCCTAACCCTAACTTAGTA